>NC_066265.1:29597045-29900075 GCF_905404315.1 Leptidea sinapis
ACAACAGACGCCATAAAATAAATATGCTGCCAGCTATGAATGTACTATATACCCCGAGTTCCTCCGCTGGGATAGTTTTTTGTGTTTATTAGTAGATATTGATAGGAGGCTATAATGTACGACGCCACATGATGTTATAAGTATTCAAAGTCAAAATCAAATAATAATTCGATTAGGCTTAAACTAAGCGCTTTGAATAGTCACTATAAATATTTCTTTTAAATGACTGAATTTACCATATGTTCGGAAAAAGTTGAGCTCGTAAGAACATTAACGGCCACTCTTTTTAACCGACTTCAAAGAAGGAGGAGTTTTTTTTAAACCAATATGGCCGCCGTGCAAAATTATGATTTCAACGATTTTAGTTCCATGTGGCACAACAACTTCCGAAGGCTGCCTATAACTTGTTTGGCACACGCATACGTATAGCCCCAAAAGAATTTTTCACCGCAGCCATCTTCGATTTAAAAAATGATCCCAAATTCGTTCTTTGCACCCTCGTGAACCTCGGATTCGATATCCATGTGGTTGAAATCATAAATTTGCGCGGCGGCCATCTTGGATTTCAAAAATGATCCCAAATTCGTTCTCTGTACCCTCGAGAACCTCGGATACGATATCCATATTGTTGAAATCATAATTTTTCATGACGGCCATCTTGGATTTCAAAAATGATCCCAAATTCGATCTCTGCACCCTAGAAAACCTCGGATATAGGTGGGAACGGCGCCTCTATCGTCTCGCTTTTTCGTTTCATCGAGTTTCAAAAAACAACGATTCTAAAGAACTTCTTTACTGACACATCAAAAATTATTGCAACAATAAAAAAATACGTGTTGTTTTTATTAAATTCTTTATTAATATTTAATTTTTTCTTACTACATATATGATAGAGATTTAGACTAGATTATAATCTAGTATTTCTTACCATTTACTGATTTAGGGAAATGTATATTCAAATGCAACATTATTTGGCTGTCAGTGTGCGTGTTGGCGAATACGTGTAAACTTAAAAAAAGTAATTGTGTAACGTGACGCTCACGCACACATTTATTATAATGTTACTTCTATATTGGCAGTAACTATGAATGAAACTATCGTTCTGAGCGTTATTATTCTATGTATTTAATAGACTCAGTCATTGAATCTTCTTTACTTGTCCTGAGTTATTTGAGGTAGGAACCTACTGAGCAAAACACGAAAATAATGAATTCTGATTATTTCTTAAGATAATTTTTGTAGTAAGTATTTATTTAAAATTATAAATTAATTATCACCAGAATATTAATTAAATGTTACACAAAACTGACATGATGAGAACTTATTGTTACAACACTGAATAAAGTTTTATCTTTGAAAAATATATATGACGGACTTTATAACTTTCTTACGATAATATCATTTATGTTCCGCAAACAATCGTAAGTGTATTTAGTTTTAGGTGAGACATGTGAAGCAAGCAATTAAAAAGTGTTTTCTCAAGTTTTTCTGAGTAATTGGCCTATTTACACGTGAAAAGTAATTTTTGGCACTTCAACACATGAATGCATTTCATCTACAAACAATAATAAGATTAAGATTATTAAAGTTGACATGCCGATGTTCCTTCGCTTTTTCAAAAATGGCTTCCAATTTATTCGTAACAGGGCGAATTTCGTTACGCAGTTTTATACTTACAAGAGTCAGTAACAGCGGCTCAATGGTTGAGATACCAATCATTATGTACTAATCCTTAACATCCCAGTAAGAAGACCTCATGATCTTTCCATTCAAACGACTGGCCTTTTCTTAGGCGTTGGAGAATAGATCTCTTCCAGGCAATTTTTTTACTGTACTTTTTTCTGAATCGCTATGGTGAAGCCACGTTTCATCCATAGTTGTAAATCTAGCCAAAAGAAGTTCAGGGTCTATTATAACATTTTGGGGAAGCTCGAGGAATGGTCAGAATTCTTTGCTTTGTACAGCGGTTAAAATTCTAAAACGCTGAACTACCGTAAATGTGTTTTCCTAGTCTCGAAAAAACCAAAAAAATGTTCAGTCACTACCATTATTAGGCATCCAGAGTGAGGGTCATCGTTGGTCATAGTTCATCCACGCTTAATTCGTATAACTTGCAACTATATGCGGTAGAGCATATGCACTTTAGGCGCGGTCATACCTCAATATCCACAAAAATTGGTTTCTTAGAGAGTCGATTACAATATAACACAATGAAGATATTCCGATGCAAAAAATACAGTACAAAAAGAAACACTTAAAGAAAAATTTTAATAGAATAGAATATTTATATAGAATTTATAATATCCAATAAAACATTTGGAAGTTTTTATTTGGGAAGAAAATTTACAAAAATTTCTGAATTTCCAGCGATAACAACTTTCTTTTTTCAAAGAATTTAATAGAATTAGTATTTTTCTAAAACTTAAACCGAACAATTATCATTTAATTAACATTTGAGCTTAGCCACATGATCAACACAAATATTATAGCATTGGTTTTAGGGTTTACAATCCTAGTCTGAACGATGCCTTACGGTATCCTGTAAATTTATATCAACTTGCCCTATAATTTTTCATGCACAGATACTTGAAAACCGCAAACAATTTGATTTTATACATTATCAATAACACGATTCGACAAACTGAAAAGAAAAGGCGTACATTAAAAAAATAAAAGATAATTCAATTATTTAATATTTTTAATCTAACCATTATTCATCATGTTCGAAACATCCTTACACAAACAATGAATACAAGCTCTAAAGGTTGATACATCCAATATACGATAATTTATGCAGTTTATAATATTTTCTTTATCACTTTCTATGAAATAATTTATCTTATTTAAACACGATTCATATAGTGGCCGTTGAGTTTCTTGTATGTTCTTCTCACGGGCTCAACTTTTTCTCTTCGAACTTATGGTAGATTCAGTAATTTAAAATAAATATTATAGTGACGATTCAAAAGCGCTTACTTAGTCTTAAATTAAGGATCCAGGATTTATCTTTTTTATTTCAATGAGCTTGCATCTCATTCTCATCCATATACTAAGAAGTATTCCCAAGCCCTAAAAATGACTAATAAAAAAAGTTAAAATCTCATAATAATACCGTTCTTTTATTTAACTGTTACATGCGGTGGTCATTGAGGTGATGTATTTCACGGAACCTTGTAAGTGGGTGTGCCGTGTCATATTGCATTCAGAGAAATGCCAACATCAGTCCATAAACAATATTTACCATGTTTTCCTTAATTAGTTATCCGAAATACTTGTTGTAATACATTATGATTAAGAAATGCCTTATGCGACACCTTAGAGTTTTATTATCAATAATGTATAATATATATATAAGAGATTTCCACGTATATAGTCACTCATCACGATATCTCTGGAACGATAAGCCGTAGAGACTTGAAATTTGGTAGGAATATTCCTTTCGCCGAGTAGAGGTCAGCTAAGAACGGATTTTACGAAATTCTACTCGCAAGAGTTTTTTTTATTATGAACAGAACAACGTCTGTCAGGTCAGCTAGTCATAGATAATTTACTATACGTCTAGATAGAGTTGCTTGCTTCTTTTATTAAATTTCCTTAAGCAGCGCATGACAACAGCGTAGGTTTATTACTTTAGTGTGCATGACAGCTATGTCTTAAACTCGCGATACGTTAGTCATTTCGTCTTAGTGTGCGTACGATTGTTAAGAAGAGGCTAACAGTTTGCCGCTATTTTTTTCCGACGTATTCAAATCTGTCCCCGTCTATCTGGACGTGTCAATAACCCAAAAAAATCCATACACTGGTAGGTGTATCGAACCCGGGTCTACAGCGTCTTAAGTAAACACTTTTCCGCTGAGCTACGAGTATTGCTGACGGAGTTGTTGAAATTAACAATGTATTAAAGTCTGACAACTCTCGTCATATACTTCGAAGGGTTGCTACGCAACACTATTATACAACACAATACTATTATTTTTGTTGACAAAAATTGTGTATAACAATAATCGTGGTCGGAGCTTCTTTGAAGCATTATAGCCAAATTCCACCCGCAACATGCTGACGTATGGCATTCTAAAATCGCTCGGTTTGCGAGAAACTTGCCCCGCACAATCACGTTATGGAATTAATTGCAGTTTTCCTTCCACCTTCAAGCATGGAGAAAACTCCCGACTCAAAGGCCAGTATCTCTTTTCTCTCTCATGACATTGAACCTCTTGCGCGTTAGCTTCGTCTTATAAAAAAAAAAATCAATTAAATAGGCACCCAATTGATATTATGATACATCTATAAACAACCTTATGTAATATAAATTGATGAAGATACATAAATGGCTAGTTATGCACGGGGAAACGCTAAAATAATAATAATATAATTTATATTATAATTATAGGCTTAATTTAATATATTTTTATATTATAATGTTTTGAGTAGGTTGCTATTAAAAGCTGGCATGGAAAAATGTACTTTAATATGTGTGTGTTATTAATATTGTTCTGCAAGAAGAGAGGTTATTCACCTGTACAGTTGCCAACTTAAAAATAACATTCAAATCACTTCTAAGGGTTTTTACAATGTGAAACACTGGGTTTTACCATGCTGCTAAACCTCAAAAGAAAGGCCTTAAAAGCGCATTTTATGAACAGGTAAACTTTCTAATATTATTTCTCTGGCATTCCTGCGTCGGTTTCTTAAATGCAACTTAGCGGTATTTTTTTAAATACCGACAAAGAGGATAAATACAACAGTTGAGTTTTGTTTTTATGACAGTAAGGAACGAAACGATCAGGACGCTCAGCTGATGGTGATTGATATACCCTGCCAAATACAATGCATTGCCGCTCAGGACTATTGAAAAACTTACAATTCTGAGCGGCACAACAATTGCGCTCGTCACCTTGAGACATAAGATGTTAAGTCTTATTTGCCCAGTAATTTCACTAGCTACGGCGCCCTTCAGATCAAAACACAATAATGTAGGTGTTGTTGTGGTACCCATAATCTAGCCGGCATCCTGTGCAATGGAGCCTCCCACTGAGTTTCATCATAATGGGAAATTACAGCCACTTCACGTTAATGTCAGGGTTTATACAATATCGCAATTCACAGGGAATAAACTTAAACCCAAATTACAAACTCTAAAGTGATTTATTCATTTTGCTCTAAACATACACATGAATATTTGAGTGATACATTATACCATTTACCACCACTTCACAGTTGAGCTCGGTTAATGTGAAGAATTGGTATAAAACTCTTTGAAATAAATATTGACAGATTAGATAATTTATACTATGGTCGAGCCCCTTGTTGTTAGGCAACGCATGAAAACAGGTCAGGATAATTACTTTAGTGGTCATGACAAACTATTTCAGACACTCGCGATACGTATGTCACTTTGTTTTAGTGTGCGTGCGTTGCTGTAAATAGGAGTTAACAGTTCGTTGCTATTTTTTTCAACGTGTTCACAGCTGTCACAATCTATCTATATAGACGTATAAATAATCTAAGATCGACATTTTCACCATGTTACAAATGATTTAATTATAGTCTATCTAGTTTCTCTTATATCTTTAAACGAGCAATTCTTGTATATATATATATATATTATATATAATCTGAATCTCGGAAACGGCTCCAACGATTTTCATAAAATTAAGTATGCAGGGGATTTCGGGGGTGATAAATCGATCTAGCTAGGTTTCAATTTAAAAAAAATGGTTTTATCCATGTTTGAATGAGAAACAGCTACAATAACATTAGAATACAAAGGTAAATTTCGCCACTATATACAAGACTAGACTAGATAAGAAGTAGCAAGAAACTCATTGCCACTCTTTTAAGTCAAGATTTACATTTTAATTGATTTACAAATCATTTCAATTACAATGCAAAGTGACGCAACAAAAATACTCAAATGTCAAAAACTGAAAGGCTTACACGAGTAAGTCAAAAAAAAAGTAAATTAATACTTATAAACACAAGAGTTATTGAGTATAGTAGATGCATCAATCCACACATACCGTAAATAAATAGAGGGATTATGTGAGCATTTCATAAAATAAAATATATAATAACTTTGCCTTTAAAGGTAATAATAATAATAATAAAACACATCAAGCAGACCTCCCGGTAACAAGATCATCCAGCCACCACGAGTGGCACCCGTTCACGAGCATGACGCATGGACCAGCCATCGCCTCCCTCGACCATATTTTAGGGAAGGGAACGACTCGCCCCACGTCGCCGCCACAAGCAGAGGCATTTAAGCGAGCATGACGATGCCTGTCACGGGAAATCTACCGAATAACAAAACAATGTTCATCTACATATTATGCAATACTTACTAAATGCCTCTATTGAGTACATATAGTAGATGCATCAATCCACACACACTTTAAATAAATAAAGGTATCATGTAAGCACTATATCAGCATTATGACTATAAGATTATAAAACTGTATATACATATATGAATATATTGTTTGAGCCAAGTTTCTGTAAAACCAATCTAATGACTATACAAAGAAAAGTCCATATTTTGATAGTCTTAACAACTTTAAATTAAAGCTCATACAGTGTGACATATCTACAGCCTCAGAATATAATACTTAGATAGTCTTACATAATATATTGGTCAGAATATTGCATTCACAGAACTGTAATTAATATAAATAACTCGTAATTTACTAACTTAAACAATATTTTTCTAGATTTATCCTTACTCATAATTTATGTGACACAAAGCATGCTGTGATCACCTTTAATTATAGGAAAAGTTAGATTTTATAAATAATGCAATGTAAACATTAACACTGTTTCTACTGTTTCTTATGTTGGTGATCTATTAAATAAATAAATAAAAATATATAATAATATAACCTAGAATTCAACAAATTTTAGACAAGGAAGAATATACCACATTATTCCTAAAAACCACGTGACTAAGTGATCTTACAAAAAACATACTAACACCCTTTTGTTTGGCAAAATGTGTATGTATTAGTTATTCCGACAAATCATGGTAACAGGTACATAAGTGAAAACTTTTGAACAGTCAATAATATGAATGTTTGTTGAATAAATAAAAACGTGAAATAAATTAGACTAGGTTTATATATAGAACTAAAAAAAAATATAAAAAAGACATTCATATGACTGGTTTGTTCGTTTTTCGAAATCGGCCGTGCTCAAGGCACTAGATTTTTAGATACACCAAACCCGAGAGTGCCGTACGGCACACTATTCCCTCACCAAGTTCTAACCCGTATTTTGTTTACAAGATGGTATATTTTGCATGGTCTTAAACCTTGTTTCTTTGCTTAATCACCCTAATTATAAGCAATCTATTAATACCCGTAAAATAATAGATTGATAGAACATTGCACGAGTGCCAAAATCACGCCTATCTGAGGCATACCGCGGCAATCAGCGTTTCACGGAACGGAAAAGTTAAATGCTAGCATTAAAAAAAACTCATCTAATCTTATGTGTATTAAAAAAATGGGGAATGAATCAGATTCTACGAATGAATAAATATAAATCACACCAACTCTGGATGTTATGATGAAACTCAACCATCAGTCAGAACTAATTGTTAATTTATTATGTCAGTCATCAACAGAGCATGCAGTGAGCTCTATTCACTAGATGGTAGGGTATGAACCCCGCCCAGTACATTATTTATGTATAACTAACTGACCCGACAGACTAAAACCGACAGAGATTAAAATAAAATACTGTTCTTACCATGAATTTGTCAATAAAATTTCATTACACTAAGAATTATTTCGTAAAATATGCTCTCCCTGTTGTTTTAATGAAATTGTTTCACAGCAGAACATCAAACCGTGCGTCAATAAATTCTCACATAGAAAATATGTCAATATAAAACAAATATTGGATATAATAATTATGGGTCCCAAATCGAAATAAAAACTATCCTATCTTTTAAGTTGAACTATACTGCACTCAATGAAGTAATCCCCGTTAAAATCCGTTTATTAGTTTAGGAGTTCACTGAGAACAAACATCAGGACACTGGATTTATATACATGAAGATGCTGCCGATTCAACTTTAATTTTAATAAGAAACTCTTGATCTTCTCTGATCCTACAATACGATGAATAATATTCAATGTTCTTTCCTGACATCATAACATACTTTACAGTGTACGAATTTTATGCGGTCAGATCTAGTCTATACATATACTTAAATAAAATTGGATGACTTTTTGTAATATTGAAATAACCGTTTTTTACTACATGTAAATGAATATATATACGGTACATACACCAAAATAACATTTTTTTTTACAATTTTTGTCTGTCTGTCTGTTTGTTCCGGCTTATCTCTGAAATGGCTGGACCGATTTTGACGGGACTGCTTTATTAGCAGGTAGCTGATATAATAAGGAGCAACTTAGGCTATGTTTATTTTAGAAAAATTCTTTTATTTTAGAATAATAAAGTAATGTTGCAATGTCCAAGAAACGGTCTAGCTCTAAAAATAAATTATATGGCAAAACAACGTTTGCCGGGTCAGCTAGTGTTGCATAATTTCGTATCTTCCGATTATTGATGAGAACAGTGTGTCAGTAACCTGTCACCGCTTACTCATGACAAAACCACGAGTGTGTTGTCACATTTACTGCTTCGCTGAGTGGTTGCCGGTTGGTAACATAAACACGTTAGAATCTATTGTCAACTAGATTGTGTAGTCTGTCTGTATCAATTCACTATTTGTTTCGACTAATCAAGTATATTGTTCACTAGGTGGTGAAATAGATATCATTTTCACGGGCAATTTAAATAGTGTTATAATTATATTATATTATGTATAACTTAAGTCATATTTTACTTTTGAATTGTTTTGATTATTGACTTCATCATATATTTGTATATATCGGAGATTTCCACCTATATTTATTATGGAGAATTTGTTAAAACTAATAAAGAATTTTTATTATTTTTTATTATATTGACTCATCACAATATCTCTGAAACCATAGGGCGTAGAGACTTGTTGGTAGGAATATTCCTTTCGCCGAGTAGAGGTCAGCTAAGAACTTTATAAAAATCCACTTGCAAGAGGTTTTTTTTATTATGAACAGAACAACGTCTGTCGCGGCAGCTGATAGAATATATATGATTTGGTGACAGAAGAATTATGATAGTTTTTTATGAGAAAAAGTGACGAGACGGACTTTGCCGAACCGCAATGGAACCTCTCACTTAGAGACATAATTCAATAATTTCTGTTACTACGGCGCCCATTAAACCGAAACACTAATACTAATACTTAAACACTAACAACGTTACTGCGTATACTACAAACACCAGTCACCTAACCATCATACTGCGCAAATAACCCTCCACTGGTACTAAGGACGACGAAGGCGGACCTACATGCCGTAATCAGAGAAGAGAATATAATATTATAATATTGACACACTTTTATACAAATACGAAAAAGAAACAAAAGAGCATACTCCCACCTTAAAGGCTGGCAACGCATCTCTTGACACCTGATGTTGCGGATGTTTATGGGCGGTTGCCTCACCTCTCCCCATCCCGTTAGCCTCTTGCCCGTTTGCCCCGTTTATTGAGAGAATTCATATGGCAAAACAAAGATACAATTTCATTTCACAATTCACGTAGGATAATTATTCACATTCACATAAAGAGCACGTGGCACTGAGCAACCGAGCGCAGTTAAATGGTTCATTTTATAGTTTTTGTTTGTTTGAAAAGTTAGAAGAATTTGTTTAATATTGTTTAAAAGAAGCTTTTTTATTTTAAGAAGCATTACCTTTAGTGTCTAGAAAATTAATTTCCCTATACAATGTTGTAAATTTTATTCCAAAATAATTTAGAAGTAAGAAATTCATATTAGTGATAGAGGTAGAGAGTCATATTCAGAAGATTTTTCAACATGAATTATACTGTAAATTTAGAATAGAATAGAATGGAACACTTTATTAGCAATAAAAACACACACCTTCAATTTACAGTATTAATTACAATCTGAAAATACTTATTAATTATTTAAATTCAATTATTTAGTTTAATTACATAATATTATTTAGCCTACTGCCGGTGGTCCGTGTTGAGTAATAAAAAATATTTCTTTTATTTTATGCAACAAAAATATTTCAAATTAAAAAAAAATATATAACAATATTCGTTTAATGTCCTACAGAAAAAGCGTTGTTCCGTGTAAAGCCTCACAATATCGTTGTGTATTTATTTATTTCGAGCAGTTCTTGCACGTGTTTGTGATCTAAATAATAGTTGCTGAAACGAATCATTAAAATATCATTTCTATAGTTTATTGCTTCGTTTCAGCAAATTTATATAATAATAATATAGTTTACATAACAAGCACAACATCTTCTGATTATGATTCGGCATGCTTATCATCGATTGCTCATAGACTATCATTTTTGGGTTGCACTCCGAGAGTACCGACAGAAATGAAAACTTGAACGTTGTGCATTTTTGAATATTTTGGAATGGTTAGGGTATAATTTCGCATGAATATTACAATTATTTTGCATTAAATTTTAAATTAAATTATATTTCAGAAAAAAAAAACTTTAAAAATATTTCACGGCTGAGATTCAATCCCTCGACCTCGCGGTGTTTCGGCTTCGCAATCATAAAGATTCGACCACATGATTATTAATTTTAAATAGCCGAACTAACTGAACTAGCATTTTGCATCTAATGTGAAATTCGGCTCCTGGTATTATCCTGAACAATTTCTAAAAACCATTCACGAGGTATAGTTGGTAGTAGATATACTTAGTCATACCGTATTCTGATGAGACTGCCCAAATATTGCAGTGCGTCGGGCATGTTTGCCGACGCCAGAGTCCCCGATTATTTCGCAGTGAAAAGATCACGAGTTGCTGCTTTTTGGTCTCGCATTCGCGAATCCGAAAACGAAATTCTCAGTGTATGCTCTGAGCACCCAGAGAATCCTATACTCCATTACTGGCTTTCGGTGCATCGTGACATTAACCGGAAATAGTATTATCAGTACATTACTTTTTGTACGAACCCCCCTTTGGGGCAATCTTAGTTTTAAGTTATTTAATTATTAAGTACTGTGATGTATACAATTTTATTTTTAAGTACATCTTATTCAATTTACTGTAATGGGTTTAAAATGCCTGAAATAAATGACATATATTATTATTATTATTATTAGTCAGCTCCTCGAATTGGAGGCTAAGCAAAACCAGCCTGATTCGCTGGCTTCACTATTTTGAATGATATGATAAACACGAGCCATACTTCCATTTTCCAGTTAGTTTCACTTCCATTACATATATCGCTGGTTTTGAATAGTAAGGAGCTACAAAGTTTTTTTTGTGTTTAACAAAGTTACCTAATAGAAGCTAGTATGAATTTCGGTACCTACTTACTCTTTAAGTTTTATTTACGCATGACTTGGGGTGCGACGAAAGATTACTCATTACATTTACTTGTTCCAAAGAGCCTTCTATAAGAAATTTCTATTTCCCCGAAATGAAGACTACTGTCCGGCGCTGTTAACATCCTTGCGTAGAAAAATAACTGAGGCTATGAATCTCTCAAAATTCGTAGGTGTCATACATACCGTGCCAATGGAATCGTGGCTTAGGAAATGCTCAATCTTAAGCAGTGTCTCTCTGAAACCAGGGAGACTGCGGGACTCTGCTGTCCGTGACTTTTCTTGCCCTAGCTATTCGTGTGACTTATATGGATCAAAAACAAGAAAAAAAGTCAACAATTTGTACTCGTCCTGTGAAGAAAATTCCCAGAATGGAATGGAGTAGACGCGTTGAAGAGTGCATTGCTGTCCTCTCCACCCACGTCACACACGAATGTTGAGGAGCCGAGACAGGTGGTAGAGGTTTTTCGATCGCTTCCGGAACGCCACGACCGACGGCCCAGGCGGGCGAGGCTACTAGGAGGGTTCAACGTCAACCCGCTTGAGACTTGCTGCTAGCAAGAGATTCACGAAGCTGATTTCTAGCGTTGGGGCCGAAGAAGCCCTCGCCCTATTCAGGAAGCCATTGAATACGCGTGCGTTCTGAAGAGGACTTATCAAAGTTGTTTACTTTTATAATATCATGATGCTGTGAAATGAAATTAATAAAAACATATGGCCTGATAATGTGAAGTAGTACTGCAGATATTGACTTCTCATCTTTGTGCTACAGAAGAGAGCTGTACGCGTCATATCATAGGAGATAGGCCCACGTGAGTCGCTTAGAGATAAATTGAAGGAGATAAAAATAATGACTCTAGTCTCAATATACGCACATCAAAAAAGTCTAAGCAACATGCACGATATTACAAATTTACCGTTTGTATTCATTAATTTCCAAATCTTTATTCACTCCAAGTGCACAGGTATTGTAAACTTTTTTGTTATTGATGATATACTGGCTGGTTCTAAAAAAAAATTCAATTATGTTTTGTTTTTTCCTAAAATTAAATGAAAGGGAATTTGTTTGAATTTAAGTGCGTTTTTATTGCTACGTTTAGTTTTGATTTTATAATTTTACCAACCATTTAAATAAAGTTAGCGACAAAATTGAATTGTTAGATATAATTCAGGAAATTCATCCATACAGCGGCTCAACAGTTATGGTATGGGCGGGTATTATGAAAAACAGGCGAACTGAGCTCGTTTTTGTAGATGGAAATATGAACGCTGAAAATTACGTTGAGGATATTCTCAGACCTTATGTCCATCCATTTGCACAAACCTTTGGCTCCGGTTTTACGTTAATGCATGACAATGCGCGTTCACATACAGCTCGGCGAACCAGTCAATACTTGGCAACGTAGAACGTCCGGGTATTGCCCTCAACTCCATCGAGCATGCATGGGACATGCTCCAGAGACGTGTTTTGAAGGACTTGGACGGAGTGACAACAACCCAACAGCTGAAAGATTTGCTACAGTTCCTTTGGGAACGAATACCGCAAGATGACATAAACAGTCTCATTAATTCAATGAATAATCTTTGCCGACAAGTTCTGAATAGCAGAGGAGGCAATACTTTGTACTAAATTATCCAATTCTTTCATGATAAATTCAATTTCCCTAGAAATTTCATTTTGTTAAAAAAATGTTAAGTTGCTTATGTACCTTAGTTTCTGCAGTATATTCTAATATTGTTAATTTCTGTTATTAAAAGAACTTATAAACAAAACAGCTGTTATTTTTACATCATAGGACCCTAAAAATATTATTTTAAAAATAAAATACAACTTTATAATGTGAAAAACCATCTTAAAATTTAAATTAGTACATGTTACTTAGACTTTTTGTTTATAAAAAATTTTTTTTTGTAAAAAAATACAGCTCAAAATAAATTTTCAAAAAAACTGCGACCTTCACATTTTAAATAAGATAAACTCGAAGTGCCGAAAACTAGACTTCATAAAATGAGTAACTCATTTGTAGGTAACTGTATAGCCTATAGGACGTTTTTACAATACTGCCGAATGATATACAAAAAATTTAAACATTATGTAAACAGTAAATTGAATTATAAGGCTATTACAGTTTAAATGACTTCATTAATCATAATGTTGCTTTGCAGTGAAATACATTGCTCATGCTTACTGGAATTTGAAGATTCGACTCTTTTTCTTGGCATATACTAAAGATAACTGTATTAAAGCCGCTTTACCAACCATAACAACCGCTTTACCAACGACACATGACATAATAAATAACACTTTATATAAAACTAAATAAAATTAAAATTTAAACAATATTTTTATTGATTACAAAGTAAATATCATACAAATCTATGAAGCCGCCTACGTAAGTCTTTGTATGGTCAAACTTATCCTCTGACAGAGGTACGTACCCACTGACCTCTACAGCTATATACCACTGGACTGGCGGATGTCAAAGTGCTTTTGTGCCTGTTTGATATTCGCCATTTCGGCGCTGTTTTCCATGTAGCGAGAGTCTGCAGTACTAAAACTAGTGATGACAACCTCAACAAACATCGATAGATAGTGGAAAAATTAGAAAAACAAATGTGTACTTTATTACATTGATTCTTGAAGTATAAATAATACGAAAAACGAACGAAATTTTCAAAATGCAAAAATACATCAGTATTGTACGTTCCTTCGCAGCAATTTATACGTCAAAACTAGTTCTCTAAACGCTCGCGAGTGGCGCTACAAATAGGCACAAAAAGTTTGCTGTCAAACATATGGAACAGCCTGTCTAGTGGTATTTATACAGGTCAGTGTACGTACTAGACAGGTCACCTGTCATTTGGTAAATCGCCTTGATAACACCGAAATGAGTTTTTGTGCCCGGTTAAGTTTGTATGCCGTTGTAGCTCAACGCTGTAAACAATAAACAGAAAATTCGTACATAAATTCAAAAACTACCAACCAATTACAAATTATTATTGAAGTTCTCTCCATCATGCTTGAAAAAGTAAATAAGTTGTGATTCTATCCCTTCTATACAGAGAAGGCAGTTCTTATCCGAGTCAATAACTCCGAGATGAAAAATAATACTACATCCTGATTTCTGAATTAGAGTTGCAAATCTAAAATAGCCGAATTTGAATTACAGTCAATTTAAACAACTGTACAAACCATAGACTAACCCCCTTCTTCATAATGGTCCGCTAACTTTAAACAGCCGCTTAGGAGTGTTTTTTCTCATTCTGACTTAGGTCAATAGAAGAAGACAGAGTAAGAATTAGCAATGCTCTAAGTTAGCAGACTATTATGAATAAGGGGGTAAGAATATAGTAGCATAAAGACGCCCAATTATGCGTGACCAATTTTGGTTGGTCAATGTGTGCTAACGCACAACTGGTTAACAACAGTTGAATAATGTTCAAAATTTTTTTTTAATAATAATATATTAGGTTTACCAGTAGGAGGCTACTTGCCGGCTAGATTATGGGTACCACAACGGCACCTATTTCTGCCGCGAAGCAGTAATGTGTAAGCATTACTGTGTTTCGGTCTGAAGGACGCCTATTTGGATGTAAGTCTTGTAGTCGAATTTTACAAAACGCTCCATCATCGCGCGATTGTTATTCTGAGAGCACTTGAGACAACATGCAGGAGACCTAGGTATCCCGGACATCCTGACAGTTGACCGTTGTAGCTATAAATGGCGTTTAATCTTCTACCTACACTAGAGGTTCCACTCCCTCTATAATACAACAGACGATATGGCAGAAATAGATTTATTCCTGACGACCCAATCATAATTATGAGGGCAAAATCAACCTAACGTTTGCATACTACTTACGATTGGTATGTGTCTCAATCAATGTGTGCAGTCTCAGTATTGACATAAAGAGTGTCTACCTCATTACATATTATAGAACAAAGTCTTCCGCCACGTCTGTTTGTCTGTCTGTCTGTTCGCGATAAACTCCAAAAATATTGCAGATATTTTCATGCTGTTTTCACCAATAGATAGCGTGGTTCTCGAGGAAGGCTTTAGTATATCATTTGTTAAGTTTTTGTCTACATTTCTATATGTATACATTAACGATATTTGTAGGAGATGTCGGAAAAAATAAGCCGCCTGGGAGCTTTCAAAGAAAACGCTGTCTAAACCCTTTAAGATATAACAAAATAATGTATAGTGGAATTGTATATCTTGTATAGGTCTACAGAAAAGTCCGCGAGGGCATATATCTATCTCTTATGGATAACATACTGTAACAAGGAGTTCTTATCCGTATATAAAAACTCATTGTTATAAAGTTGGCCGTAAAAAAGAGAAACAATCGAATAGAGAGATCAGAGAATGAAGTAAGAGAGGTCGGCCTTCGGCGCAATATCTTATATACAAAATTCTCATGTCGTGGTGTTTGTAGCTAAACTCCTTCGAAACGGCTTGACCGATTCTCATGAAATTTTGATTGCATATTGGGTAGGTCTGAGAATCCGACAAAATCTATATTTCATCCCCCTAAATGTTAAGGGTGGTCCACGCCAAATTTATTTTTTAAATTTTTTTGACATTAATTTCACCCATCTACGATCAACAGTTACTTTTGTATCGCGATTTTAATATCGGCAATACAACGTTTGCTGGGTCAGCTAGTAAAATATAATATAGGATGTATTAAGTTATAAAATGAATATAATGCATTCAAGAGTATTAGATTGTTTGATTCTACAATGATCCCACGTGTGACTGAGGACTCACGCGCTATCATACAATATGTATTTTAATAATTTTAACCAGTGGGAGGCTTCTTTGCACAGGAAGCCGGCTAGATTATGGGTATCCCAACGGCGCCTATTTCTGCCGTGAAGCAGTAATGTGTAAACATTACTGTGTTTCGGTCTGAAGAGCGCCTTAGCTAGTGAAATGACTGGGCAAAAGAGACCTGACATCTTATGTCTCAGGGTGACGAGCGCAGTTGAAGTGCCGCTCAGAATTATTGGGTTTTTCAATAATCTTGAGCGGCACTGCATTGTAATGGGCAGGGCGTATCAAATACCATCAGTTGAACGTCCTGCTCGTCTCTTCCCTTATTTTCATTAAAAAAAAATAGATCATTCCAAGCGTGCTTGACTGTTTACGACTAGGCATTCAAAATCGGCTACAGTAACAATGAGTCGCTTTGATGAATGAATGAAATGAATCCAAAAATATATTTTAGAATCTTTGTCTGTTCGTCATTGCGTTTGTGCGCGATAATCTTAGATACGGCTCAACCGATTTGAATGCGGTTGTGCTAATGTATTTTAGCAATCTTTTCATAATACTGTTTGTTTCATTCCAATGGTAAAAAAGTTAAGATAATTGAAATAATAAGCCACGCTGTCGCAATGATGTAGGTAAATATTTATTTAATTGAATAAAACAAAAAGAATCCGTGAAAGTATTATGGAGAGGTCAAAGGAAAACTCAATTACAATGGACCGGACGAACACATTAACAAGACACGGCTGTTACTACAAGGCCTGGCGGTTATTGATATTGTTTTTATGACGATCCGATCGCGACATAGGGTTCAATCAATGGAAATTATTACTCATTTAAATAATATCCACTTCCCTGTAGGTATATTAAGTCTTGCCATAAATGTTGTTATAAGAAAAACTAGCGCTGGTGGTTATATAAATATCGATATAAAGTAATCAAATCGAAATCAAATCAAATCAAAATCAGTTTATTCAAGTAGGTCACGAAAATGACACTTATGAATGTCAAAAAAAATAAAATATTTTTCTTATTGAATCTACCGCTACTTCGTAAAGGGTTAATTAAGTGGACTGTATTTAATTTAATTGAGGATTTCATTTAACTGGAGTCGTCTTTGAGCCCTACCTCAATGTACACAATCAGTCTTAAGATAAAATAGTGAACACTAGCGAACATTTCCTGACCTCTTCCTGCCTCGGATCTAGCACCTTAACTTCCAGCTCGATGCACGGCTTTCGTAGCTAGAACTTAAGGTGACGTCGTGGACGCCAAAAGGATATTAGACAAAGATACATAAACCGAAGCTGTTACGTACGACGGAATAACAGTACAACTTACAAGTGGCTTTTCAGAGGACAAAGTCACAGCAGCTTACTTTACGTCATTACGGTGGATGCAGTGTATATGTATGGGCTGGGATATCTTTAGAAGGTCGTATAGAGTTAGTAGCCATAGAAAATGGCACTCTGACTGGGGAATGATATGCCCAAGAGATTCTGAATGAATAAGAGTATTTAGCAAATTTGGGCTCAGGTCGGCCAAGAGTATATTCAGGTAGTTTCAGCCTGATGGCTTGCCCAATTAGAAGTTTTGATCTCAACCCGGTTGAGCATGCATGGGATGAGCTATCGATTCTAGTCAGAATTCGCAGAACACCTACCACCTTCAGGGCATTAAAACAGACCCTGATAGATGAAGGTTCGTGTTCAGGATGCGAAGCTGACCCGAAGAGGCAATACCAGTAAATAAAATTTTTAATAACATGTTAATGATACTTATAATTAATGTTAATTGAGTTTTTAACACTAAAAGCTTAAAAATGTGTGTTTTATCTTTTTTAAAGATAAAAAAGTTATTAATATGTCTAATAAAAACTATAGTTTCAAAGAAAGCTAATTACAATACCTAGTGCCACTCAAGAATGTTAAGGGAGTGGACTGGCATCAAGACAGTCCAAGAACTATTCCGCTTCGCCATGGAAGGAGAAGTTTGAAGAAAAGAAGAAAACTGATTGCTGACCTCTAGTAATGAAGGGGCACGTGGAGAAGAAGAAATGCCGCTGAAGATTGAAAAAGCTAAAATTCTGAGCCGGAACGCAATTGTGTTTATTTCTTTGAGACATTAGATGTTAAGTCTCACTAGTAATGTCCCTTAGCTACGGCGCCCTTCTAAGCTAAACACGATAATTACTGGTTCTCTGCAGAAAAAGCACCGCTGTAGTACACACCTACCTAATTGACATCCTGTGCAAGAAGTCCCCACTGGTTATCTGTATAACAATTTAACTAATGATATAAAAATGGCATATTAAGTCTAACTAAACCTAGCATCCTCAGGACATTTTGAGTCGCCAAAATCTGGCACGAGACTGAAGACTGACTTGCCTCGTGTAGAGGCGAAACACGTGTCGAATTGTTTAAAGACAAATATTTTCGGAATTAACACTAAAAAAAACTCAAATCATTTGAATAATTATGGATTTCCGCAAAGTAACGCCTACTTCAATAAATTTTCTTAAACCTAAACTAATAAATACGAAAGTATCCATCCCTACTCTGTGGTTAAACTAAATTCTAACGTGCTCAATTGTGCTCCGTTGAAACTGAAAATATTGTCAAATGAAAATTATAACAAGTATATATAAACATTTAATAATAATAATAATAATATTGACACACTTTTTACACAAATTATCTTGCTCCAAGTTAAGCATATATAGCCTGTGTTATGGGTTACAAGACAATGATATATTTAATACAATATACTTACTTAAACATACATAAATTCATATAAACATACATATTAACATTTGACTAATGAAATTAAAATTCTAGAATGAAAATTATAAAAAGTGCCACACCATACCGAACATTTTGGGAGAATTAAACAAAGGTTCACTTTAATGGGTTTCAGGACATGCAGAGAGCGAAGGCAATGAATGCGCTGTCAACCCCCACCCCAACCTTAAAATACTGCGTCGAATGCCGCCAACCGCGTTCTTAAATAGGGTTAGTTATTGCCGTTCAAAAGATATTGAAAATTCGTGAAAATTACCAGACTTTGAGAACAACACAAATTATATTTTTGAGCTCGGAAAGCTCAAAATCGTTATAAGTACGATTTTAAGCGCTTAGGTATGGAATTAGCGGGATAATACCAGAATGGCCTTTAGGGTCAACCGTTTTCTTAATTATTTTTATGGAATTTTATATATTGTATATTTGGTAGGTCTGAGGTTCGGTCGTTAGCTATCTTTAATACTCCAAAAAAATTTATTATGGCGATACAAAAACAAAATTAGTTTCTTTGCATAATAATATAAAAAAACAGCGCAAAAAGGAAAGGTTGTTTTCTGTTTGTGACTGTATTATGTATACGAGGTGTCTGTCGCGCAGTCGCACTCAGCAGATCACGGCTGGGGAGTCAGCCTCATCCTCCCGGACCACAGCCGTGGGGGGAGATGGGATGCGTTAAGCTGGGACTTCATACTGCGTATCAATCCTTTTTAATTCCAGTATTGCACAGATCAATAAACAATAATTACAGCACTGACACATACATTGCTAGCACAAAACTGAGTATTATACTGTACTACACATGTCGGACAGCGATATATTTAATGCAGTATATCTTCAAAATATATTAAAGCATACATAAATACAAATAGATATCCATGACTCGCGAACAAACATCCCTATTCATTATTCAGATTTTTATACATGTCAGGATTTGAGTCCAGGATCCGTGAATTAGTGGTAGCCAGTTCATCTAATTGTGATCATTATTTTAGTATCAGTAAACGAAGGAAGGCTTTACCTACAACCGGGTAAGGTCAAAGACAATCTGATAATGTCCACAATTTTTTTATGACAATAAGTTAGCTGATGGTTATTAATACGCCCTGCCCATTACAATGCAGAGCCGCTCTTGATACTTGAAAAACTCAGTAGTGCTGAGCGGCACAACAATTGCGCTCGTCACCTTGAGACATAAGATGTTAAGTCTCATTTGCCCAGTAATTTCACTAGCTACGGCGCCGTTCAGACCGAACCACAGTAATGCTTACATATTACTAGCCGTTCATAATTATTAGGCGCCGTTGTGGTACCCATAATCTTGCCGGCATCCTGTCTAAAGGAGCCACCCACTTGTCAGAAATTCCAATAGTTCTTCGGTCGGTCGCGAATTATAGATGTTTTTTGCATTGGGAATAGGAGAAATGAGTGTGAGATTATAATTTACCATCATTTGAGCCCATTTTCTATATTTAAATGTCTAGAAATAGGAATAAGGTTTGATTTGGGATTTGTAAGTGGAAGTTTAGTGTTTTTGGAATTTATTATTTTAAACTAAACAGAGTATTATTTTCATGTGATATTTAACGCATATATCAAAAACTAAATACGGAAAATAATTCTTACTACCTACTGACCTAGAAGATGAAAAAACAACTGATAATTTACAGTTGTAAGCAGCTCATTCCTTTTTATAATAACATAATATTCTTTAAGTTTAGAGCAGCTTTGCGTTGCACGCAGTCAAATAGGCAAGGTATTAATAGGGTAGTGTCGTCGAAGAGCGATGGCATGTGGTATTTTTTGTAGTTAACACGCAAATTTGAACCATACCTGCAAAAACAACTTTACAATTAAATCCTACTTATCTCTTAGTTACCGTTTGTGCGGAACCCTTAGTGGAAAATATAGCCTGTTTTTTTATCGTTATGTAATTATCTTAATATCGTTTATATTTTTTAATTATTATCCCTTGATTATGACGCTTAAAACATCGTTACAATGTCGGAAAACTACAAAGTCCTCGACTCATTGTTATAAATATCTCGGTATTGGTGTTATACTCGTAGTTGTCAAATACCATATAAATGCAAATAATCTTGTGTCATTTTTTAAATATTAAGATTAGTTGCTGTGATAAAGGAACGCATTTCATTTGGTTCTTTCATCCGTAAGTAGCCCCTAATGTAATGAGGCTTGCCTGAGGAGTGTGTAGTACGTATAATGGATAATCTATGGGAGTGTGGTTGCGGCATGTAGCAGAGCCGTCGCGGCATCGCCATTCGCCCATCACATCATTCGCGCTCGAACCTCCACCGCGTACGCACGTAATGGCGAACCCGCCCTCCGCATAGACGCGAGTGCAGTGACAATCAGTGCCGATCGGAACTATTACCAACCATCATGAACCGGTAAGTCCCAAGTCTCATTAAATTTATCCGAAAACTTCGGAATGTACGCAATTTCCCGGATGATATTTCCGATATCATAAACATCGCTGTATCGATAGCTCGACGATGTTTGTTTTACTTAACTTTACCTGCTATTTGCAATTCTCGTATTATTCGAACCCAAATAATGTTTTGTCTTCAAACTCAGACCTTTTACGATGTGCCTTTAGTGATATGTATGTTGTATAAGTACTTGAAGACACTATAGAATTTTAATTGTTATTCGGCTCTTCCATCTTCTCTTCTCTAGCCACTGACTAAATAGATTAGTATATATAATATCTACGAATTAAGACAAAAATCTATTGGAATATCCAACCTAGGTTTCCGAGCTACGAGCACTTAGGGATAAGACAAAATGTTACGAATATTTTTAGTGTTAGCTTTTGTTGTTTTTTCTGCCAGAATGGCACCAAATTTTTTAAGTATAGCCCTGATGCTCTGTATCGTATCGAACTATTTTAATTTTTCTCGTGAGTATAACAATAATGTTCTCGATACAAGCAGTGCTTCACAAAATCTTTAAATCCATCACCAGTTTCACATATCTCGTGCAGCTCTACTTCTATGTAAATTCCATTTTTATTATTCAAGAACTCCTCAATACCTTAGAGATATAAGTTACAACTTAAATTGTTAAAGTTAGTTTTATATTTGATTATGCTTATAACAATAAACGATAGATTGTTAATTGTAATCATAGTGCGTTTTATAGTAGTTATTTAATGTAACTTATTTAATTAAACTTAAAAAATATAATTTTAGTAGAGGACCCGACAGACGTTGACCTGTACACACGTGTTAAATTTGTAAAATCGGTCTAGATGGTAGGCTTCATAAGATATTAGGCTTATATAGATTCATAAGTCCCAGCCACTGTTCAGGCATAACCTATAAATAAATTTAAATGTTTTATCAAAAAATGACTCTGTCGTAATTCCTATTACTCCACAGCTAAATATCTAAGTGATCGGAAATCCTGGGACTAGATTATGATTATTTTATAGCGATAGAAATGACTGTACAATATTGTATAATAATTTTATTGAAAATAGCACAAAAAAAAGAATGCTGGGAGAGTTTCTTGCGCCGCTTCTTCTCTCTCAGAGCGCCATTTGTAGTAGTATCTAGTATACTAGAAATGACATCAAAAAGAGTTCTAAAGGAATCAATTTTGAGAAAATAAATGCATTTTATGCCAGACGTTAGGAGGATATCACTAATATACGTAGGAGAATTATATGTCGACTGTATTGAGAATCTAAACCAATCTCAATTCACTGGAACACTCTAAGAAAATCATTCAAATCGGTCCAACCGTTTAGGTGGAGTTCACTGTCAACACACGTACAGAAGAATGATATGTATCAAGATATTTTCTTCGTTGTACCCGATGATGAAATGGTATGCGAGTCGGGCTTATGGCCTCGGCCTATTGGGTTGCGGGTTCGGTACCGTTGGCACTTTGCATACATACTTATATGCTTTTGTTCGCGTATATTTGGGCTGGTAGCAATGTATAATTAATACCTTCTTATGGTATAAATGGTTCTAAGGATTTGTGAAATGCAGTTACAGGTTTAGACTTAGTATGCGTATGGGAAATGCTGCGGATTTTTATTGTATTTTTGTACTCCAAAAGAGGGCTATTAGAGCAATTAATTATATGCTACCAAGAGACTTACTTCGGGAAACATTCAAGTTGATAAACACCCTTCCCTCACAATACCTATATAATATATGAATATAATGAGACTTGACATCTTATGTCTCAAGGTGACGAGCGCAATTGTAGTGCCGCTCACAATTTTTGGGGTTTTTCTAGAATCCTGAGCGGCACTGCATTGTAATAAGCAGGGCGTATCAATTACCATCAGCTGAACGTCTAGCTCGTGTCGTCTGTTATTATTTTCGTTAAAATATGTATGTGAGAAAAAATATTAATACCGTATTCAAGAAAAATTGTGATTTACATTCATTCAATTCAAGAAGAAAGAAAAAACTGTATGTGCCGTTAAATTAGCTAGCTAGAGTTATGGGCTCCTTCATAGGTTTTGGTATTCAATTTTACAATAAATTATCAAATAGTATACTATTGGACTCACTAAGCACAAATTCAATAAATCTATTAAAGCTGTTTTGACTTACTATAGTGCAAGTAGATTAGAGGATAGACTCTTGTCTGGTTCTGCACAGGACATCTAAAATTGTATGATATAAGATTAAATTGGCTAAGTTGTTATATGATTTAAAAGATGGGTTGGGAATTTCTTATCAGTTCTTCTCCCCATGCCAAAGCCCCTTAACGAACTGATGTAGCTTCATGATAAACGTTTACCAAGTGTTGTTGCAAATGGCAATATGTTATGTTATTGTCAGTCCCTATGGGAAATAATTACTATAAGATAGATATTATATAGATATTATATTCTATGTGACACTCCTCAGTTCAGTACTCTTTGTTTCGAAACAAGAGTAATAGAAGATAAGAATATAAGAATCGTACCAGAAGGGTTTGTATTTTTCTACATTCTACCTTTGTTTCTAAATTGGATATATCCTTTCAACGTATATCTTATTTCATTTCATTTTCATTCATTCACTCATACAAGACCTTATTGGTCATTATTTATAAGGCCTATCTTTTGTGTTGTTTCGAGTTTAAGTTCCTTATCACTTAAAAAGGAAACCTTACATATAGAATCATTTCTTCGTGCGTCTGTCTGATAATACTCTTTTTTAACGAAAGCCTTGATATATCAAAATGACAAACACTAATTGTAACTAGTACTAAAAACTCCCTAATTCTAAATCTACCAAATCAAGAGATGCAGCTGTATAAATGACATTTAGACACTTCGCTGGTGAATCTATTTCTATAGGGTACGATCGACTTAAAATCAAGAATAAAGTCGAATACAAGTATTACACCATAATTTTATGAAAAATCCTGATTTATTGCAATATTAGCGACTTTATGTAGTGTTTATTTTGCAAACAAACAGATTTGTACCTAGAAAATATTGACGTAAACCCCCTGACCTGTATAAATACCACTAATACAGATGACTGCGAAGTAACGTACAATACTCTGAAGTATTTTTGCATTTTGAATTAATTTAGTTCGTTTTCCGTGTTATTTATACTTCAAGAATCAACGTTATAAAGTACACAATTTTTTTTTGTAAAAAGTTTCCCACCATCTATCGATGTTTGCGGAGATTGTCATCGTTAGTTTTAGTTCCGCAGACTCTCGCTAAATAGCCAACAGTGCCAAAATGGCGAATATCAAACAGGCACAAAAGTACTTTGACAGCCGACATTCCAGTGGTAGAGGTATATAATACATCCATTTAAAGAGGTCAGTGCGTAAAACTCTATCGGCTTCGTAATCTTCTCATGGCACATGTCATTGAACTGTATAAATACTTTTTTTTATAAACCTATTGTTATATCAAGTCTTGGCTTAACACGAACACTTGTTTTTTTTTAAATTAAATCTTTTAAATTTATAAAACCATATTGAATTATTAAATTAGTATTGCGAAATAGAACAATAGCACGAATAATTAAATCAGTTTTAACAGTTCCACAGTACGCTCTGAAGGCTTCTCAATAGTTTTTGTAAATATTATTACTTCGAGTAGGCAAGGTGCTTCACAATGTCATTTTGCAACTTGAGGAAAATGTAATTGATACCTAGAACCGTTAAGCACAGTGTTTAGATAGCTGCATACCTGCGAAAACGTTTCTATGTTCGTTTTACAAAGAGTATTGATTCATTTACACAATACAGTATCTGTGTTAATAAACCCAATGAAAAGTTAATCCAAGTCTTAAATTACTTCTGTATGTCATGTAATTCTCTAGAGGCAAAGGTAAAATAAAGGCATACCCCTTATTCATAATAATCTGCTAACTTAAAGCATTGCTAATTCTCACTCTGTCTTCTTCTATTGACCTAAGTCAGAATGAGAAAAAACACTCCTAATCGGCTGTTTAAAGTTAGCGGGCCATAGTGAATAAGGGGGAAACTGTTTAAAATTTGGAATAAGGCATTTATTTTCTCAAAATTTATTCCTATAGAATTCCTTTTGATGTCATCTTGTCGCTTCGGAAACAAATAATGGCGTTCTGAGAGAGAAGTGACAGTGCAAGAAACTCTCCTTTTTACTCTTTTTTTTGCAAAGAACAGTATACATTGCGTAGGTATATAATATATTAAATTTTTCTTCGCGTTTATTAATAACACAGTTAAAGTGTTATGCCTATAACAATATTATGTTCTCTTTCAATGATATGAGAGTCGTCCAGTGTCTAGTATTTGCTAATGATAGATTTATATTTCTTAAAAGTTATTTCATTTGTTGATAAAATGCTTCATTTAAAGTGTTTGGAATGATATAGCTGCGTGAACATTGTATTCGTAACTTTTTTGAGTTTTTTTTTTATGATTTTTAATTTTTTTTAAATCGCCTTGTCCATTTTCTAAATTCTTAAATCTTATTCAATATTCAAACATTATTTTATTTATTTACTTAGTACCTATACATTTATATAATAAGATCGCAATTATAGCTATTGCTATTTACATAACTAACTTAAAGGTATGCAAAACATTACTAAGCAATTAAACAACTAACACACGATTTAAAAAAAAATTGAACAAATATACCAAGAACTACGGATAATTTGGTACAAAATAAATTTGTTTAACTAACATACGATTGCACATTAAAATTACAAAAAAAAAAATATGGCAGATATGTGTTTTTTAAAAGCTAAAATATGAAAAGAACATGCCATATCAACTAATTAATGATTTCATTAATTTTATTATGTAAAGAGACATTCGACATATAAGTCATTAATACCTAATTGAGACATATTGTGGATCACAGGCCTGAGAGATGGGCCGATGACAAACGTTATTGTAATGATGAGTAAAGATTATCTTTCATATCGACCTGGCGTTCAACCGAAGGCTGTGTGCGCACGGATTGTTAATTACTGACGCAATCCATTGACGTCTCGAATATTCCCAAAAAAACGAGTTGCAGTTGAGTCATGCGCCAGGTCAGATATCTTTAGTATTTGACAGTTCCGTACACTAAACATCCACATGTGCGGTGTTTTCAAGACGACAATATGTGATTTCTTTCTGAATAAGCGCGTATTCGCAAATAAATAATTATGAGTAAAATATATACAGAAGGCGTTGAAGATATTTCCAAATCGAACTACGAACGTAGATCGCCTTAAGTAGAACAAATTATACTAATAATGATCATTAATGTGCAATTAATCGTATACTGTGACTTTTTTTGTAACCAGTTGCATAATATAGATCGTCTTACGGCCGCTCCCAATCACTTATTGAACGTCAAAAACTACCACCCATTCAAAAGAGACTGCCTCAGACCTGAGAAAAAACTCAGCAGGCTTTTTTTTAATATAAAAATATGCATTACAATGTGATATCGTACAATAAACATTTATAATTAAAGAGCCTGAGGGTGTTCGCTTTATTCCCAGTCCGTGGTGTCATTAAAAAAAGCGTTAATGCTATAGTAACCTTTACCACACAAACGTTTTTAACAATTCTTTTAAATTTTTAACACATTTGTTTAGCACATTTTCTGGGATCATATTGTAAAAGCATATACATCGTCCAAGAAAAGACTTAATAACTCGACCCAACCGAGTAGTAGGCATAACAAGTTTATGTTTGTTCCTCGTGTTAACAGTATGAATGTCACAGTTTCTAGAAAATTCCTGAATGTGCTTATAATCATACCGAAAATTATCAACAATATATTGAGAAGCAACAGCCAAAATGTTTATTTCTTAAAAATTTTCTCTTAATGATTCTTTTCCTACGTTATAAAGCGCGTTGCGTTCGCGTTCGTCGAAATGTTTTCATGAATAATCATCATAATGTGCGTTTATTTGATGCTCCCCATTTTTACTATGTAATTAAGAGACGAGACAAGCAGGACGTTCAGCTGATGGGAATTGATAGCCCTTGCCCATTACAATACAGTGCCGCTCAGGATTCTTAAAAAACCCAAAAATTCTGAGCGGCACCACAATTGCGCTCGTCATCTTGAGACATACGATGTTAAGTCACTAACTTTGGCGCCTTTTCCTACCGTTGAGCAGTAATAAGTATATAATAAGCATTATTGATCTCGGTCTGAAGGGAAAAATACCGAAACACTATAATACTTACACATTTCTCCTTGTACCCATAATCTAGCCGGCATCCGGTGCTAATCTAGGAGCCTCCCACTGTTGGGTGGTCGTTTATCCTCCTTTTCCTTAAAATCAGCATCGGGTGTGTGTTCTGTGGTATCACAAGTGATGAGTTATTATTATTACTTACACAATATCAGAAGAACCATGCCGTTTAAACATTACTACCATTACTTCGGTGATCATTGAATTTAAATGTGTAATCATAATGAAGCGATAAGTATTTGTCTTCCGACTGTTTCTGCAGTACATTACGAAATATTAACTTTTTCATCTTCACTGCAACACCACTTTTACTTTAGCATGTTGAAACAAGCGAGACCAATGCTTTGTCTGCGCTGGCTCGGTCTTGCGATGGGATTGGTGTCTTCAAAACTTCATAACACTATTCTTAATCACGGACTAGTAAAAAAATAAGTACTCCGTGTCACCTTACATAACAGTGTAGCACCAAAACAAGCAGATTAACGTGTAAATACATAGCCTCACGTTATAGTTATGGGTGATTTTAATGGCAAAATAGGACAACGTAAGCCCGGCGAAGAGCACATAATAGGCAATTCCAGTTATGGTATACGCAGTAAAAATGGTAATAAAATTATTAGTTATGCCTTACAAAATAAACTAACAATTCTCAACAGTCAATACAAAAGAAAACCTAATAAAAAATGGACCTGGGTGTCACCTAATGGAAATTATAAGAACGAAATTGATTTTATTATGACAAATAAAGCGAGATGTTTTTCTAATACACATGTTTTGAACAATTTTAATTTTAATACCGACCATAGAATGGTAAGAGCTTCACTAAAAAAAGTACCAGCCAAAAAGTCTCTCTTAAAGTTCAAGGAGTTCATGGAAAAATAATAAATATTTTAAAGAATATATACTCCAAAAGCACAGCTCGAATAAAATTGGATAAGGCCAGCAGCGAGTTCCCAATAGAAAGAGGAGTCAGACAGGGAGATCCCATATCTCCCAAACTATTCTCAGCAGTATTAGAAATGATATTCAGAAATCTTGAATGGGAAAGTGAGGGACTTAATATAAATGGGGAAAAACTAAACCATCTACGATTTGCGGACGATATAGTACTATTTTCTGAGTCTTCAAAGAAACTAGAGCATATGCTACAACAATTGTCAGAGGAAAGTGTTAAAGTAGGCCTCACAATGAACGTAAACAAAACTAAAATAATGACAAACTCTAATAAAAAAGAAATTAAAGTAGATGGTAAAACAATTGAATATGTAGACGAATACGTTTACCTGGGGCATTTATTATCAATCAAAGACTGTATGACAAAAGAAATCGATAGAAGGGTCACGAACTCCTGGAAAAGATATTGGTCGCTCAGCGAAGCGATGAAGAACAAGCATATTCTCATTAAGGACAAAAGAAAGGTTTTTAATGCTTGCATACTACCATGTTTAACTTATGGATCACAAACATGGGCCCTAACCGAGAAAAATCTCACAACTCTAAAAACTTGCCAAAATTCTATGGAAAGAAGCGTCCTAGGTGTTAGATTGAGAGACAGAATGAAGCTGCAGGACATAAAAGAAAAAATAAAATTTAAAAATGTAAGCAAAATTATTAAACAGCAAAAATGGCGATGGACAGGCCATATGATCAGAGACAATTCTGGAAAATGGACGAAAAAAGTGACGGAGTGGTACCCCAGAAACGGAAAAAGAAAAAGAGGCAGGCAATCCAAAAGATGGGAGGACGACATCCGAAACTTGGTCGGAAGCATGTGGACTCGTCTAGCCAGAGATAGAACGAATTGGAAAAATTTAGAGGAGGCCTATGTCGAGGGACACGCAGCAAGAAAAGTTTTTAATAATTAAGTTATATTAAATTAGTTAATAATTAAATTAGTTATAATATATTGCATATTTAAATGTAATGTAGTTGCTGCAATAAAGGCTATTTTTATTTATTTTATTTTTACACACACTTACACTACTACAGGCCGATAGGCGGCCATTATGAGAATTGTCATCGTCTGTGACAGATCAGTTTGCGTCTCAATAAAATATTTTAAAAATGCCGTCGTGCGTTGTGAAAAAGTGTAAAAACGATACTTTATAAGTATTTGTGGGAGAAAAAATTGTGTAACTAGTATACCCCGTTAACCGCACACACACTAGCATAACGGTGCTTCACTTGCTAAAATCACTGCGCGGAGCCCTTCTTCTTTTACTCGTCCGTGTTCTTAATAAGGTTTTATTTGTTTTAAGCGGAATTCACCGGACATTTAAAAGTCAGTGGTGTAATAGGTGAAACCACACAGCCCCCGGTTCTATCAACAAATTATGAAGAAAAAAGAAATGACAAAATTATTAAGAAAAAAAAAAAAGAAAAGCCTGCTGATTTTCAGGCGCCCGTTCTTCACAGGTCAGAGGCATACCATTTCTAATGGGTGGTTGTTTTTTGACATTCAAGAACTGATTTTAAATCCTTTTTTGAATTAAAGTTTTTGAATTTGATCCTCACCACATACCATCAGAGGTGACCCCTATGTATGCTCGCTTGTCTTCTGATATGAAGAGTCTCATATGAAGAGTATATAATAAATATTGATAGGAGTATACATTCCTCTATAAATATAGAAAACCATGAACAGGAGAATAAGCATGATAGGGATGATGCTAATGAAAGAAAGAGAGAAGGGAGTTAGAACTGTAATAGATATATATATATTACCAGTGGGAGGCTCCTTTACTTCAACGGCGCCTATTTCTGCCGTGAAGCAGTAATGTGTAAGCATAATTGTGTTACGGTTTGAAGGGCGCCGTAGCTGTAGCTAGTGAAATTACTGGGCAAATGAGACTTTACATCTTATATCTCAAAGTGACGAGCGCAATTGTAGTGCTGCTTAGTATTTTTGGGTTTTTCAAGAATCCTGAGCGGCATTGCATTGTAATAGGTAGGGCGTATCAATTACCATCCAGTCAGTCCTACTCGTCCCTTATTTTCATAAAAAAAATTTGGAAATTCATCCAAGACTCTGTCTAAACATTATTACATCAGCATGTTTAGTATGAAAGCGACCACGTTAGCTTATGCAATTAAAATAATAGATGCGTCTGCGACGGCAAGCGTCCGCGGCGGCTACCGCACGGCCGTCCATCCGGCAGCCGACCCGAATGATAAGTCTGTGGGGACTGCCAGCGACACTTACGTAATTCTCACCTGCATTGTCTTCTATACACGACTACTGTTGTCGTCGATGTAGAACCGTAACATTCGGGGTATTGGATAATCAAATTTCTTACCTCGGACACGGTTGAGATCTATAAAGCCTTATTTATGACAGTAAGGGACGAGACGAGCAGGACATTCAGCTGATGGTAATTGATAAGCCCTGCCCATTACAATACAGTGCTACTCGGGATTCTTGAAAAATCCAATAATTCTGAGCGGCACTACAATTGTGCTCGTCACCTTGAGATATAAGATGTTAAGTCTCATTTGCCCAGTAAAATCACTGGCTACGGCGCCCTTCAGACCGAAACACAGTAATGCTTACACATTATTGCTTCATGACAGAAATAGGCGCCGTTGTGGTACACATAATCTAGCCGGAATCCTGTGCTAAGGAGTTGGTTAGTTAAAATTTGCTTAGACTTATCGAGTTAAATCGAAGTCCGTATTTATAACATCGCTCTGAGTGGGAACTTAGCTTAAGATTAGCTCACACTTAAGTCCACCATAACGACGACTTAGGAAAAACTTAGACTAAGAGCAAGACGTTGATGTGTTAGCAAGTGGTACTCCATGCCCTTTGCAATGCAAGCATCGCAATTGCTCTAGTCACTTTGAGACATGAGACTTTAAGTCACCAACTACTGCGCCTTTCAAAAACGGTAATGTTTGCACATTACTGCTGTCATCATCCTGTGCAAAGGAGCCTCGTTTCGGTAAAAATTGAAATCTTAAAGGTTTTGTTACTTTTATTGATTATATCCCATCAAGTTAGTCTATTTTTTTTATATAAGAGGGTGCAAACAGGCAAGAGGCTCACGGGAAGGGGATTGGTGGCGCAATCGCCCATGGACATCCCCAACAACAGGTGTATCAAGAAATGCGTTGCCGGCCTTAAAGGTATGCTTTTTTCTTGAAGGTTCCTAAGTCGTATCTGTTAGGGAAAACCTCAGCCGGTAATTGCTTGCTGCCCCATGATTCATTCTATTTGCTTCGTGTCTGTTTTCTAATACTCTCTAACTTCATTGAATACACGGATATATATTTATCGATTAAACTGGCGACACGCGCTCCGACCTCAGTCGTTCTGCATTTTGTTGCCCAATTAATTGATAAAAACCTATATTTCAATGTTACGTCTATCGTAAATGAGAAACTTATAACATGATATTATAATGTAATTCAAACTCTCTAGTATACAACTTCGAAGTGAGAACTACGGGACTGTGTGACTCATTGGAAAAAACCGGAAAAGAATTGCCGACTTTTAGCGTTTCGTGCTGTAAAGGTCAAACAAACCTTATTGCTATGATAAGTCCTGTGTATGACCAATAACATGCCTATCATTAATGCGGGACAGGTCCGCGAGGATATTTGTGAAGTTTTCTACGATGCTATTCTGATAGCCTTATTATCTAAGAAACTTTAGTTCAAAATAAAAAATAACCGCTGATTCGATAATTTGTGCCACAGACCTGAAAAGTGCGGGTGCAAGAAATTTTATCTATAAAAGTTTTGTAACAGTAAATCGCTCCATTCCAATTCTGTGGTATTATTAAGAAAGTCATGTTATACTAACCTTCACCATTGATTGATATAATTATGACTTTTTTACCCCTAGAGTCACAGGCTCACAGTCATAGGGGGACAAGGATAAAGTATGCACTGCATCATAATATATTCTATTATTTTATACATGATGTATATCAAAAACTACTGAAGCGACTGTGATATAACTGTATATGTATAGCTGGAGACCCAAATTTACACATATTATCCTGCATTCGTTATCATTTAAGTCCCAGTTTAAATTTGTAATTTAAACCAGTTTAAACTTATATTATGGTCACAAGAGAAGCGCCGATGCGTTGACATTTAATCTGCTACTGCTTAGAGCTTAATTGTACTGAGATAGAATTAGAATCATAATCATAGGTTTAACATGAGGAATACTGAATGATTGCGAAACTGAAGTGGCTGTGGGCAGTGCACATAGCTCGAAGGACAGCTGGGTGTTAAGGCTGCTAAATCCTAAAGTGGCGACCTCGTACTGGAAGACGCAGTGGTCTCAGTGGGATGAGTATGAGGGAAGCGCAAGACCGATTTAGGTGGAGATCTTGGGGGAGGCCTTTGTTCAGCAGTGGACGTTTTGCGGCTAATATGATGACGATGAATAGATAGATAAATTATCCTGTTTGCCCGTTGTTTAAGTAAGAGCAAGTAAAGAATAACCATGTTGTGAGTTAAATTTCGATGTTATTTTGTGTTGTGTGTTGTTAATAACGTCGTTCGTCACGAAATAAAAAGTAAAATATTGTTTTGCCTCCTACGACGATTTAAAATAAAATAAAAATGTCTGAGAAGATATTATTGCATGGTTCTCGACTGGTTCTGCGCAGGCCAACTAAAATGAATATATAGTATTTATTATATTAACTTTGTTATTCTATGATTTTAAGATGGACTGGGACTTGGGAGATTCTAAGCTATTGTTTGCACCATGTCAAAACCTCTATACCAGCGTTTCCCATTTGCAGGGTTGCAACCCGGTACTGGGTCGTAACATGAAATACCGGGTCACAAAATTCCCGCCTAGTTTAAAAAAAAATAACGAAGTATAAAACTTACGTCATTTTCCGCGAACTTAGATGCTTTAGTAAAAACAAATATTGTTACTAAAGCGATACCAAATTTATAATTTATTACACATATTGGATGATTATAATTTATCTAATGGAACCAGCTTGGGTTTAAAAGTATAAGGTGGGTCAAGAAAGGGCAGTGTGAAAATTACCGGGCCACGACAGAACAATGTTTGGGAAATACTGCTCTATACTAACTGATGTAGCTTCGTGAAATTTACTTAGTGTAATTATGTTATTGTCACTTCCATAAATATAATTCTATTCTGATCTTAGTATGGTTAGAAAATGGTTATTTGTTCACGGCAGTTCTGTGGCAGTAGATACAAACTGGATTCCGGCGGGGTCTACGAAATATACAGTTGCGTCCGTTACTCAGACGGTCAGCTGTTGTTATGATTCATTATATGACATACTTTTACTGATTTTCTAGTATCTACACTAGGCTTGTTACATACGAGCGGCCGTGACTTTACTTGCAAAGATTTTGATGGATTACATCTATTACTTTAACTATTTTGCTTGTTACCAGTTGGAAATTAAACAAAGAAAATATAATACGCGAAGATATAGATCGAACCGACAAACATTCTAAATATTATTTTTTGGCGCTATCATTTAAGCGCAGGGCGTAAGAATTGCTTTTTAAAAAAAAATCTTAAAGGGGACTCCGTGGTTTTTAAAATAAATGTTCAAATTAAGAGTAAAATCAACAGTCCACAATTATAAATACTAAATAAATTTTTGAAACTACATTTTAGCAAGTTAATATCATAACATTATTTAATAAGAAAAAATATTGAATAAAACAACTAAATTTTAACTTGAAGGGTATTTTTATATATTACTTTTTCTTTAGAGGATCGTTAATTTTTTGAGCGATGGGACTGTTCTTAAATCTCATCATAAAAATAAAATTTTCTCACTGAGTTGCTTGCAGCTTCTGTTCAACTGAATCCCGATAGTGACGCCATAGTTAATTCACCATCGAAGCTGGACAATTTAAAGTGATTAGATTGATCCTATTGCACATGAAATAATGAAAGTTCTACATGACTTTTACCACAAGAGTACCTAGATTTTTCCATAAAGATGTTATAAAGCTAAAAATGTGGCAAAAGTAAAAGTACAATAAACCTCATTTAAGTTAGTAAGCCATAACCGCTAACAATACCGAGGTATTACGCACCCGGCGGATTGTCTAAATGAGGACAGCGCTGCGGGTGGTGATTGGTCACGTGGTCAGCATCACCGGGCACCGTTACGTGCTACCCCCCCTCTCCTCCCCCAGCCCCTCAGGTGAAAGTCCACTTTCATCTGCCCGAAATCTCCTTCCAATGACCGTCTGACCGTAATTCCGTTATCTATGTCGGTTACTCGTCCAATCTGTAGCTGGGCGATGTCAGATAAATTGAATTTTGTATTTGAAATTTGCAATTAATTGTTGACATTTTTCTCACAAGGCAACCGACGACCAGGCCTAAGTCACTGAAGACCGTTTGGATGGAGGAATCGCAAGACAGGGCGTTGTTGCGAACTTTGGGGTAGGCCCATGTCCAAAAATCTGAACCTCTTTTCGGCTGACTAGTAAATGATTAGTGGATTGGATTCGAATAACATTTTTGTAACTTCTGAACATTTGTAACAATTATTCGATTGTTTGCAGCATCAAAAATAATAAGAAAATCACAATGTAAACAATGCACCCGCAGCAGAAAAATAAATAAATACTCATTACCGAGCCGTCATGCATAACAAGTGAACTTCAATTAAACTTTTATGTGGGGTGTCCACTTAACATCGATAACTACTTCACCCTATACCATAAATGGACCTATTTAACATTACAATTCGGTATTTGTTACAATTATTTTATCTTAAACTAAGATATTAATAATGATGAACACTGAAAATAAAATTGAAGTCAGACACAGCTACAGACATTCAAATTCTCGGAGTAGTGCCTTTCAGTCCCTATCTCGCAAAACAAAAATTTGTGTAGATTTAATTTATTTGTACTGTGGCAAAACTACTTTGTGACGTAACGTTTTATTATGGATATTTCTGTCTAATCATAAATATTAAAATCCTTATTACTTTTTTTTTGTTTGATGATTTGAATTCGTTTTTTCACTATTCAAGTTTGAAAAACCTAAAAACATATGGGTACTTAACATGTATTTTGATTTAAGTATAATACTCAATTCTTGACAGTGCTGTCGGTCTCGTAAGAACGGGACATATCTAATATATTAAATTCTCGTGTCATGGTGTTAAACTTTGAACTCCTCCGAAACGGCTTGACCGATTCTCATGAAATTTTGAGTGCATATTGGGTAGGTCTGAGAATCGAACAACATCTATTTTTCATCCCCCTAAATGTTAAGGGTGGTCCACACGATTTTTTTTTAAATTTGTTTGGTTATGAGTCAGCATTAAAAATACATACAACTTCAAATTTTCGCCCATCTACGATCAACAGTTACTTTTGTATCGCGATTTTAATATCGGCAATACAACGTTTGCTGCGTCAGCTAGTTTCTGTATATAATCATGTAGGTAGGTTGGTTGGTTATTTGGTTATATATACCTATCAGATTATATGATTCATTAAGAAAACACTCGAGCTCCGAGGTCCACCTTCCGCCGGTGACGACCTTGAATTATTACCGCGATGTAAGGCACACTTATTTGTCATTCATTACTTTTACGACCATAACATAATCTTTAGATCACACGCTATTGTGATATTTTATGATCTTTTTTATTGGAATTCTTCGGATTTAGACATTTTGGAGAATCACAAATTACAGCAAAACAAGGAGAGTATAGAATATTTTAATTTCTCTTTTGAATTTCAAGGAAACCTTCATCAACTTATGGTAAGAGTTATAAAGTCCGTGCCCACGTACTAGTAAAAAAATAAGTACTCCGTGTCACCTTACATAACAGTGTAGCACCAAAACAAGCCGATTAACGTGTAAATACATAGCCCCACGCACACACTTACACTACTACAGGCCGATAGGCGGCCATTATGAGAATTGTCATAGTCTGTGACAGATCAGTTTGCGTCTCAATAAAATATTTTAAAAATGCCGTCGTGCGTTGTGAAAAAGTGTAAAAACGATACTTTATAAGTATTTGTGGCCATATATGATTATTTAAGGGAGAAAAATATTGTGTCTTGGGTTGTCTCCCCCGTAACCGCACACACACTATCATAACGGTGCCTCACTTGCTAATATCACGGATTCCTTCTTTTTTTACTCGTGGATGCAAGGTAATGATATTCACAAATATGTGATATACTTAATATAGTTTTGAAAAGCATATTAACCTTCAATTACATAAACAACAAAACATTTTCATCAAATAAAATGTCATTGTATAAAGATAAACAATATGACATTGTTACACGAGCTAGTTATAAAATACGCTAAGCTAGTCTAACTGTTATGTAAAAATATTCTCAATGGCAATAGGAAGAGTTAGCACTGTTTAGGCACAAGGTTGAGATGGCCGTTCGCAGCATTTGACAATAAAGAAGGTTGGACGATTAAATATTACAAAAATGCACTGAACTAGTCTTTAAAATGACCTCTGACTAAAATAATTAAAGGTATTGCTCCACTACTCTGAATGTCACTATCGTGAAGAAATACGGCTTATAAGTATAATATGTGTGTTTCATACGTCTGTCAGTGTTTAGAAGATTTTTGGAATTCAGGACCCCAAAACTGTAGTACCAAGGTCATGAGTAATTATGTTAAAGCGAGGCCATATGCCAAGACTGACTACAGATTCGCACTGTAAATAGTTCCGTCTTCCGAGTAACAATAATATTGCAATAACACTGGTACACATCATGAAGCTACATCAGTTCGTAAAGGATCTTTGACAATGGGCGGAGAACTGATAACTCCCAGCTCATCTTTTAAATCATATAACAACTTAGCCTACTTAATATAATATTATACAATTTTAGGTGGCCTGCCCAGAAACAGGCCAGTTCCATGCATTTTATCCTCTATATAATCTACTATAAGGAGCCCTTAACTCTAGCTAGTATACTATAATATGGCTCGCTATACCTTTTAAAATATCTTTGGAATGAGAAAAAACGCTGAAAATTCACTACAAGCTATTATGCTAATAGCAGGTTTAAACAGATTGTAATTTTTAGATGATATTCTTCACTTCAAATAGCAGGTTGGTTACATGTCTGTTTCCTACTCGTAAGGATAGGTAGTTTTTCCGCATCTCGTCGACTTACGTGGTGGGGATTGGTTGCTAATCTTGCTATCCCAACTCCTCAAGGTAGTTCAAACAAACAAAAATATTTTAAAAATTGCATCACACTTGAAATATATCATTTTCTTTTCTTATAGCTCGTTCGGAAGGCAGATTACCTTAGAGAAGAACGAGCAAGAAACTCTAAGGTTGCTCTTTTCAAAACTGAATGAGATTAAAGCTATACTTATTATATGTCTCGCTTAAAATATCACTAGGGCACCTCCCTACAGTTAAATATCTGATAAATCTGCCTTTGACTGCATTTGATTTTTGTATTTAAAGTTAGGAAAGTAGACTAAAGTCTTAAAGTAAGTCTTCATCTATCGTAGACATCACATTCGCTGGTCCAGTGCGAGTTATTCAATTTGACACATAACCTTCAAATTACTTCACAGATAGGTTTCCTCGTAATATTTTTCCTAAACCAAAACAGTGATTTAGTACACCATACGAAATGTAGAATTTAAAACAAATTGGTATGAATTGAATTGTGGCCTTCATGATGAGAGCAAATAGCCCTAACTTCTGTGCCGTTGATCCTCTTAACACATAATGCTCTGCACAAATTAGCCTTCGAATATTAATTGGTTTGACGTATCATAAGAATTTCGGTTTGTAGCGTGAACGGAATTGCAATAATGACCGTGGAAATTAACAAATCCGTCACAATTGATATTGAGATAAGGATTATGTTCGGATTTCGTGAAATTTGTTTTATGTAAATAACGATTAAGAAAGCTTGTGAGAAGGCAGAAGAGGGGGCGGGAAACATCATCTCGAGTGCGGGAGTGAGGTCACATACCGGGTCAAATATTATAGTTACCGAGGATATTTTTTTTTTAAATCAAAGTTATTATATATATTTTTTATATGTAATGTTCGCATAATGCCTTTATTTTATTTACGGTAGGTATGTGTGGATTGATGCATCTACTTTATTTTACTTTAAGTATGTACTCAATAACTATAACTATGTTTTTACTTATTAATTTACATTTTTTTAATACATACTCGTGTAAGGCATTTAGTAATTGACGTTTGTGTATTTTGTTGCATCACTTTGAATATATCTAGAATCTAAGAATAATATCATTGAGTTTTGAAAAGAGCAAGCTTAGAGTTTCTTGCTCGTTCTACTCTAAGGAATACTGCCTTCCAAACGAGCTGTAAGAAAATAAAATGACATATTTCAAGTGTAATACAATTTACCTACGAAATATAAAATATTTTTGTTTGTTTGAACTACCTTGAGGAGTTGGAATAGTAAGATTAGCAACCGATCCCCACCACGTAAGTCGTCGAGATGCGCGAAAATAGTTTATAAAAATACCTATCCTAACGATTAGGAAACAGACATGTGGTAACCAACCTGCTATTTGAAATGAAGAATATCATCTAAAAATTACAAACTGTTTAAACCTGCTATTTGCATAATAGCTTGCAGTGTATTTTCAGCAGAGTTTTTTCTCATTCCAAGGATATTCTAAACGGTATTTTAATATATTTTATAATACTACCAGTGTTGGATATTGACGACATTGAGAAGTACTGGGAAGAAACTATTAAAACAATTTCCTTCGCCTTTATTATTATTTTTCTAAACAATTTGTTATTTTTTTAAAGTGATAACCCTCGCTTTTGGGATTATTAAAACAAATTAAATTTCAAAACAAAATTTTATGAACGATGCGGGACTCGAACCCGTGACCTCTCGCGTTCAGTGCGAGCGCTCTTCCACTGAGCAAACCGTACGAATGTCGTAAAGTTTATAAGTCTTGATATGGCTTGTTCAACTCTCAGTTGAACGGTTTCATCTACAGTTGATAACCAGCTCAACCCCAATATTTGTATATTAGGAAATTTACTTCTGATGTCGCTCTTTCAAACCTGAACAGTTTGTTATTTTTTTTAAAGTGATAACCCTCACTTGAATTCTACTCGAACGGTTGGCTTAGTGGAAGAGCGCTCGCACGGAACGCGAGAGCTTGCGGGTTCAAGTCCCGCATCGTTATAAACTTTGTTTTCAAATTAATTATTTTTCTCTCTTGTGTTTTGTCGCTTTGTTCTGATGTAACGTCAAAATAACACGTCAGTTTACTTACGACCAATGGACCAGCAGCTTTATATCCTAGACTATGTTATGAATCAACCAGCGACGTGGACTCTACATTAAAGATTACCTTAAGGTATTGTTTCGTAACCTCGTCAGCAGTGTTGATATAAATGGGTATAATACGTGAATGAAATACTGGATATATAATAGCTCGCTTCATTGTTAGTTTGAGCATATCTTCACCTGCCAAGGTAGAGAATATTGTATTTTTTAGTTATTAACATTAGATGTAACATTAAAATCTAAAATAACAGTTGTGAATGTTATAGATAAATGTATTTTATGTATGTTTTTCCATTTACCTTGGAAAAGGTGAGCTTTAATAATAATAAAACATTTATATCAGTACAGCCACATTTGATTCCTGCCGCCGAATTCCACCTTCGCACGACACGCCACAAGTCAGGATATCATCCCCACTATCTGGATGTGTCGCGGTCCTCCACAGTGCGGTTTTCAAGGAGCTTTCTTCCTCGTACTACAAAGCTGTGGAATGAGCTTCCTTGTGTGGTGTTTCCGGAACGATACGACATGGGTACCTTCAAAAAAAGCGCGTACCTTCCTTAAAGGCCGGCAACGCTTTTGTGATTCCTCTGGTGTTGCAAGAGAATGTGGGCGGCGGTGGGCACTTAACACCAGGTGACCCGTACGCTCGTTTGTCCTCCTATTCCATAAACAGATCTATATTCCTCTTAGTAATGTTTTTTTTAAAGTGATGTTAATAGATAAATCGAAATTATTTATATAGGTGTGAAGCCACATACACCCTTGTAAAAGGGGGACTTCCACCGATCTGAAAAAACACTCAGTGTTGGTGCTGCCGCGGAATCCAGCGAGATCAAAAAATGAGAAGAAGTGGATAGAAATTCTGCAATCAAAACGTATAACATCTGCATTTCTATCGATACAATATATGGAAATTGATGTAAAATACTCAATAATATTTTGATTTACTTGTGTAAGTTAGAAAAAGAAGCAAAAAACTAAAAGACATTACAGTAACAGTAACTTAGAGTAACTAAGATCATCAATCCGCGTAAATCGTAAATAAATAAAGGTATTTTTAATGTAGGTAAATGAAGGCGTTTTATCAACATAAAAAATTAAAATAAATTATCTAATATATAAAATTCTCATGTCATGGTGTTAAACATTAAACTCCTCCGAAACGGCTTGACCGATTCTCATGAAATTTCGAGTGCATATTGGGTAGGTCTGAGAATCGAACAACATTTTCATCCCCCTAAATGGTAAGGGTTTTCCACGCCAATATTTTTTTTAATTTTTTTGACATTTTTTTTTAAATTTGTTTGGTTATAAGTCAGCATAAAAAAATACATACAACTTCATATTTTCACCCATCTACGATCAACAGTTACTTTTGTATCGCGAGTTTAATATCGGCAATACAACGTTTTCTGGGTCAGCTAGTATTAGTATAAAAATTTTATCACCAAAGCTGATCAAACTGCACAAAACACAGACAAGTTTATATAGTAAAGATTTGGACAGACAAATTGAGAGATCTCTGGCAAATCAAATAGAAGCAATACGAAGCTTAGTCACCGGGTAAACAGAAACTAAATGTGATAGCGATACAACTAAATGTATTCATTATTCATAAGTTATAATTAAGTACGCTAAAAACGTGCCTAAGTTATAAAATATTTCAAGGAATTTGTGAGGAAGTTATGTTACTGCGACGCAATCTGATTTGATAGTCAAGATGATACGTTCTTGATAATAACTTGAAAATTGCCTATATAATAAAGAATTGAAAATATACAGTACAGGTTAGTTAATTAGTTAGTTTGACTGTGCAGTTTATGCACTTAGTCTCATGATTTGGCCATTGCGTGTGTCTATTCGTCTTCATACTCCAACCATCCCAGACCGTCTCAGAATTCTAGCAGTCAATTCAAATCTCTACAGACATACGAAGACATAATATCAGCCACACTCCTGCACTCTATCAGCTCATATTCTGCTCTTCTTCTGCCTCTATGCATCCTCTGCTTATGGAGCTGTCACGCCTATGGTAAATAGATGCATGTTTAAGGGATAGTAGCCGAACATCTACTTTTCGGGTATTCGTAAAGTAGGGATTTATTGTTTGGATGGGCCAATTCAAAGTCCCGACCTCAAGCACTTTTGGGATGTTCTAAAACGAAGAGTAAGATCGGTGAAGCCCGCTCCGCAAAACAAAAGTGAGCTAAGGCATATAATTGCTGCGAAGTTGGAGCGTATTCCACAAGAAACAACTAATAAAAGCATCGACAGCATGCCCGGACAAATACAAGCTGTCATTTTAGCAAGAGGAGGGCCACACTCGATATTAAACATTTACTTTTTATTTTTATGTTAAATAATACTTAAATTTGTAGCCTGTTTTATTGAATGAATAGATACGCAACTAACTGTTTAGACTCTGAGATAATTTTTCAACAATTCCACCGAAATGTAATGAAGAAATTTACAGAAACTACTTGTTGCTTATTTATTTAAAGTATTACAATGACACAAACTACTAAGAAATTATGATATAAACTAAAGATGCCAGCGAAACAAGTTATTTACCTAGATGCCCGTTTTTTTTGCAAAAGAGTATAATATAAATTGTGTATTTTACTTTTTTTTTTTATGGAATTGGAGGACAAACGAGCGTACGGGTCACCTGGTGTTAGGTGATCACCGCCGCCCACATTCTCTTGCAACACCAGAGGAATCACAAGAGCGTTGCCGGCCTTTAAGGAAGGTGTACGCGCTTTTTTTGAAGGTACCCATGTCGTATCGTCCCGGAAATACCGCACAAGGAAGCTCATTCCACAGCTTTGTAGTACGAGGGAGAAAGCTTCTTGAAAACCGCACTGTGGAGGACCGCCACACATCCAGATGGTGGGGATGATATCCTAACTTGTGGCGTGTCGTGCGAAGGTGAAATTCGGCAGAAGGTGAATTAAATTTTATTTATCACCATTTTGGAAAAGGTTGAGCTCAGTTAGAAGAAGTAGAAACTCATTGCAACTGTTATAAATTAGCGGGAATGCGGCAAAATGCTGCGTAAATTGTTTAGTAAAACAATCTTTGTGTGCGGAATACGGAAAATGTGGTGACGCGGTTCGATCGTCATAAATTCATTTAGCATTAATTATAATTAGAGGCTATTGTTTGAGTGTCGTGTTCGTGTCTACAACTTGTTGCAAACTGGATCGTTCTATTTATATTATTGTGTTCATTATTTATCTTTCAGTTTTACTCACGTACTTATGATTTTTTATTAGGATTTGAGGATTAAAAAACAGTTAAATCCTAGGATCTATTGGGCAACCTGCCTGCACAAGTGCGCCTGCGCCTGAGCTGGACGTTCAGCTGATGGTAATTGATACGCCCTGCCCATTACAATGCAGTGCCGCTCAGGATTCTTGAAAATTCTGAGTGGCACTACAACTGCGCTCATCACCTTGAGATATTAGTTGTTAAGTCTCATTTGCCCAGTAGTTTCACAAGCAACGGCGCCCTTCAGAAACAGTAATTCTTACACATTACTACTTCACGGCAGAAATATGTACCCATAATCTAGCCGGCATCCTGTGCAAAGGAGCCTCCCACTGGTTGGAAAGGAGCCTCCCTCTGGTAAAAAATGAGTTGAGGAAATCGAGGCTACTAGAGTTAGGGAACGTGTGTCCTGTCCTTACTATGCCGAAGTTAAAATTATGTTCTCAAAACCTATTACTTTTAAGAGGCGTAAGATCCTCAGAGGTTTTAGTCAGAGCACGTCTTCTGCTTCAATTAAAGTTACTCTGAGCTAACTTTAATTTGGGTTAGACTTCTCTCCAGGAAAATGTTTGTACTGATTTTTTAATGGAAAAGGAGGGAAAAGGACCCTACGGGTCATACGGTCATCGTATGAATTACTCCTATAGACCATCATTGACCAGTAGGAGGAGGCTCCTTCACATAGGATGCCGGCTAGATTATGGGTACCTCAATGGCGTCTATTTCTGTCGTGAAACAGTAATGTGTAAGCATTACTGTGTTTCGGTATGAAGGACGCCGTTGCTAATCAAATTACTGGGAAAATGAGACTTAACATCTTATGTCTCAAGATGACGACCGCAATTGTAGGGTTGCTCAGAATTGTTCGGGTTTTGCTAGAATCCTGATTGGTACTGCATTGTAATGGCCAGGGCATATCAATTACTATCAGCTGAACGTCCTGATCATCTCGTCCCTTATTTTCATTAAAAAAAAACTGACTGACACCGTCCCGTGATCTCGTACCATGCACATCATCAAAGATTATCGTACGATACTCAGTTGATGACTTCTAGTTGGCATGGTGTCATGTTTCTTTCCAACACGTTCACAGCCCGGTCATGGTATGGTGTGAACAGTGCAGTGGAGAGACCTTTACCGTTCACATGTCGATATATTATTATGATGAGTGTCGCTCGCACGCCAGTCGCGGCAGGTTTAACGGCCCGCTCTTGTCAATGACCCACTTTAGCGCGATTATTGTTAGATGACGCGACAGTACAGACTCATTACTACATCTGCTATTAGTTGAGCCCTAGGTATTCATCTGAATTATTCACATATGGCCAAAACTTAATATCTTCTTTTTTTATGAAAATATGGGACGAGACGAGCAGGACGTTCAGCTCAGATGGTAATTGATACGCCCTATGCATAACAATGCAGTGCCGCTCAGGATTCTTAAAAAACCCAAAAATTCTGAGCGGCACGACAATTGCGTTCGTCACCTTGAGACATAAGATGTTAAGTCTCATTTGCCCAGTAATTTCACTAGCTACGGCGCCCTTCAGGCCGAAACACAGTAATGTTTACACATTACTGCTTCATGGCAAAGATAGGCGCCGTTGTGGTACCCATAATATAGCCGGCATCCTGTGCAAAGGAGCCTCTCAATGGTATCCTTCTATTTCTACAAGTGACAAGCTATTGATATCTTCCAGGATCACCTCCACAGCTACAAATATAAAATACAGCACTCTGTTATGTCCTCACTCGAAAGCTTATATGTGTAAATATGTCTTATGTTGCCGTTTAGTCACTAATGTATTAACGATGATTTATTTGATGAGCGCTTACTTTTACTATGCTCTTTTTTCCTAGGTCGAATATAATGTCTTTCTCACAGTTTTAAGTAATTAAAAATTTTGAAATACTAATATTATTTTGTTTACATTTACATTGCAGAAGAAATTTGTTGTTGATGTTATATCCTTAATTTTTTTTAAAAGTGTGGAATAAGGGACTTGTTTTCAGATCAATATGTCATGACCTGCATAATGAGCGTATTCTTCCTTGAGGGCCGAATGTAATTTATTTGCTGCTGTTTGCCGGTGGCCCTTCCCATGAAATATCTTAGATACTTCTGTGAAGTACCGTAAAGTCCGTGCTGTAAAGTCTCCTCAGTGTCCGTAGATTCTTTAAGTATGACGTGCGGTTGATGTACAAACAATACGTATTGTTCGAAACTGTGGCGAATTGTTCATAACACTGTGTCTATTCGTGACTTCAAAGTAATTTCTCATTTATTCTTCAACAAATTGTTTTATTTCACAGTTGAAAATTTATACATTTAACAAAATGAAATTTGATTCATTTGGATGACATCTACGCGTGTATTTTTAACTTTCCGCTGATTAGATTGAAAATTTTCAAAAATCGGAAAGTTATTAGTTTTACCCTGTTTTTAGAAAATTGAGTTTTCATCAGATCTCGACATTTTAAGGTCCTAGGACTTCCATAACTATTCCCCTGTGTGTGTGTGTGTATTGATGTATGTATTAACGGCTCGACCAATTTCAGCGCGGTTGGCGCCATTCAAATGGGCTTGATCAAATTTTTTACTCAGATTTTGAATACAATTCGGACCGTATCGGACCCGTAGATTTAAAGAAATCTAAAAAAAACGCGATTTTTTTATGGATGATATGTGTTTTTATGGAATAACTTTTAAACGGCTTTACCGATTGATTCCAAAAACTTAAGCTCTTAAGATCTAAAAACCACATCGATCACCATCAAGCCGGTCAAAATCGGTTGATTCGTTCGTGAGTTATCGTTGACGAAAGAAAAGTGAAAGTGAAAAAAGAAAAGTGTTTTTTTTCGGATTTACTTCGAATTTCCGAGTTCGTTCAATTGAAACTCAAAGATTTTGCAGGGATAGCCTTTAGGGTCATCCATTTTCCTAATTTTTTTTATTGGCTTACATCATGATAATAATTCAATGGTAGTGATACAAGATATCTTTTGAGAAAACTAGGTAATCCTTTATAAGGTGTGTTTACAAGACCTTGTAAAATGGTATCCAAAGCCATGGATTTTTTTTATGATAATAAGGGACGAGACGAGCAGGACGTTCAGCTGATGGTAATTGATACGCCATGCCCATTACAATGCAGTGCCGCTCAGGATTCTCAAAAACCCAAAAATTCTGAGCGGCATTACAATTGCGCTCGTCACCTTGATACATAAGATTGTACGGCGTTGATGTTAAGCCTCATTTGCCCAGTAATTTCACTAGCTACGGCGCCTTTCAGACCGAAACACAGTAATGCTTACACATTACCGCTTCACGGCAGAAATAGGCGCCGTTGTGGTACCCATAATCTAGCGGGCTTCCTTTGCAAAGGAGCCTCCCACTGGTAAATGCCAATGGATTCATTTGGGAATTCCGCGTGACGAAGATGATAAAAAACGTGTGAACACCAGTTTCCTCGAAGCTGGATTGGCTTTGCTAGATGGCCACGAAATTAGGAAATAACCGTTTTGTATTAATGTGACTTGCAATAAAAAGATTTTGATTTGATTTGACTTAAATTGTTAGTATTTTAGTATTATTTAGTAAATAACTTAGATTAAGGATTGCTCTCCGCTGCGCTCCAACTAGATACCATACTACTTAAGATCAATAGCTTCTTTTTTACGGCAATCTATTTGATGCTTGTGTGCGTGGCATCTTTAACTCAATGGTATCTTTCAAATTTTGAAACTTACGCTTCGTGTTATTTTACATTGAAATTAATAAAATACAAAATACTTACTGATGATATTATGTGATTCCAGTGTCTTTCTTAATTCTTGTAGTATTAATTCTCCATAGTTTTACTACGCAACCCGGCATTCTAGTTTCAATTATAAGCACAGTTTTACAGAACATGTGGCACGTTAACGTCACACATGGTTCGAGACTGGCTCGAGTACGTCCACTTGGGCGTTGTACTTGTTGCCGCACATTGTGACTACGCCTGTGGTATCTATTTGGAGCGCAGCGGAGACCAATCCTAAATCTAGGGCATTTATTTATTTGACAGCACAGACTATCATAAAATCTGCAATAGTCGAATTTTGCTTTAGATAAAAATTCACTGCAACTTCTAGATGGTTTTCAATAAAAAGGCATTTATTTTCTCAAAATTGATTCCTTTAAGATTCTTTTTGATGTCATTTCTAATAGTACTACTAATATATTTAACTAGTTCCTCAATTAGTTTACAGAATAGCTTCGCTGAACTAAAACAAAGTAAGTTTAACTATGACGTGTGCGGTCCAACAATCTGAGTACATATTATCTGTATGTCCAGTCAAGTATTGTGACATCAAATATTGACATCGGCGTTGACTCATTTAGATTTGAACAAGTTTAAATAAATATACAGACTTAACTGTTTGTTTGTCTGTGCACACAGTCGATACTGAATAATTGCTTGCCAATCCATTTCAAATCAAATCAAAATCATTTTATTCATGTAGGTGGCGGTAATGACACTCATGAATGTCAAACAATTGTTTGTTTCTTATTGGATTTACAGCTACTTCGTAAAGGGTTGATCTAATGAGAAGAAGTAGCAAGAAACTCAATGCCACTCTTTTACATAAACATTTACATTTTCATCGTTTTAAAAATCATTTCAATTTCAATGTAATATGTAAAGTGATTCAGTAAAAATACTCAAACGCCGCGCGATGCCTTACACGAGTAAATCACGTAAACACGAGTAAATAAGCAAATGTAAATTACTATATAATAAAAGTTATTGAGTACAGTAGCTGCCTCATCCACTCACACCGTTAATAAATAAAGGTATTTTGCAAGCATTTTATATTTCATTACTTTAACCATTGAAAAACTTATTTTTGGTTTGCAGCAACATAACCTGATTCCTGCCGCCGAATTCCACCTTCGCACGACACGCCACAAGTTAAGATATCATCACCACCATCTGGATGTGTGGCAGTCCTCCACAGTGCGGATTTCAAGGAGCTTTCTCCCTCGTACTACAAAGCTGTGGAATGAGCTTCCTTGTGCGGTGTTTCCGGGACGATACGACATGGGTACCTTCAAAAAAAGCGCGTACATCTTCTTTAAAGGCCGGCAACGCTCTTGTGATTCCTCTGGTGTTGCAAGAGAATGTGGGCGGCGGTGATTACTTAACACCAGGTGACCCGTACGCTCGTTACATTAAAAATTCTCATTACATTTCCATAAAAAAAAAACATACTCGTATTGTTGACCTAACAATTTTGTATTTCTTTTATAATATACTAAATATCGTAAAATTTCTTAAATATTACTCTTGTTAAAATATAACAATTATTACAATAGTATATATTTTATACATTAACATTGTGACCGGCCCTTTCTCAGGGGCGTGCATTGGCTTACTAGCAAGGTAGGCACTGTGGATCTAACTAGTCGTAGTTGAGCTTTGGACAAGCAGAGATTGCTTACGAAGGTATTTAGTATATAAATTAGGGAAAAATTGTATGTGGGTGTTCAATAGAAGCTTTTCAAATTAAACTAAATTAACTTTGAACACTAGTGCTAAATTGATTTAGGTTCATAACGGTAGGTAGGTACTGCCTAATTGCCTATATGATATGCACGCCCCTTATATATATACTAGCTCACCCGACAGACGTTGTTCTGAAGATAATAAAAAAATACTGTTTTTTATGTATTTGTCAATAATTTTTCATAACATCAAGAATTATGTATTTCGTAACATATGCTCCTTGATGTTATAATGAAATTGTTTCACAGCAGAACTGTCAAACAGCGCGTCAATAAATACTCTCACAGAAAATATGTCCATACAAAACAAATATTGGAAATAAAAATAATTATGGGTCCCAAATCGAAATAGAAACTATCCTATCTCTCAAGTTGGACTAAACTGAACTCCATGCAGTAAACCCCATTAAAATCCGTTGATTAGTTTAGGAGTCCATCGCGGACAAACAACGAGTCACGTAATTTATATATATTAGATTTATCATGAAAACACGCTTGGCGAAAGTCAACGGCCCCGTTTCATCTCAGTTGCAAAAAGTAAAACTGTACGTAAAAACTGTAATTCTAATCAAACTCACGATTGTACGTTGCAAAAGGCAAAACTTAACAACGCGACGTGACAGACAGACGCCGGCGCCATCGAATAGCGGCTTATTCTGTTTTGGATCTTTTTATTAACATTTCTTATCGGCTTTTAATCAATCATTCCAAATTGATTATTACAAGTTCTCGGAATATCAGATTACTGTTAGCGTCAGATAGATCGTACCGCGTGTCGCCCGAACCAGAGTACCCGTTTTGTTACGTTCCTGTCATACTCTGAAATTTATAGGTTACGAAGTTCAATTAGGAGTACTTCAAAACCAAAAGCCGTTTATTAGCTTGTTCTAGACTCTAGAGGTTTGTAAACGGCCTTTCCCAATATAGTATCTACAGATAGAGATAAATTACTGCCTTCGACGGTCAGTAATTAGCTGTCAATAATCTGAAGCTGTCCCGATAAGTTATTCTTATCGCCAGTTCATTGTTGCAATTTCTATACCTGGTAAGCTATACGTCGTCCCATTGACAGACAGCGTGTACGGATTAGATGAGCTACCGTCGATAAGCTTATTGGGACAGACAAGTCAAAGATAGTTACGCTTTTTTATCTCAAGTAGGCCATAACCGGAGGTAGAGTGAATATTGGGAATGCGACTCGATGTCGAAGTATTAGAATGTGGGCGGCGGTGATCACTTAAGATCAGTAGAAATTTAAGTTACCTAAGTAGAGATTATTTTACCTATATTTTAGTCTTCGAATAATTGAACATATATTTATGTACAGAACTGGCTTGTTATGACAGAGGGAACCCAAATATTATGTGTGAAAGAGGTTTTATTAAAAAAAATAAGTTTTTCGTATGTATTTGGGCAAAGTTGCCAGAAGGTATCTAAGGGATAATTGAACATACATACACTGAAGATACGACGAAATATTACTTAGTTCTCGTATTTAGTGGCAGGCACGCTACGAGTGAGGGGGAAGGGAAGGCGGGAAGTGGCTACTCGCACCTCACTCGCAAAAAATAGAACACGCTTCTAATCACTTTACTACGCAGCCAACTAATCACCTGCACTAATCAGTCGCTGTCCATACTTGTTATCTCCTAATCACTAATCAAAGTGAATGCCAATGGTGTTTAGCAGCAAATAAATTACATTCGGCCTTCAAGGAAGATTACGCTCTTTTTGCAGGTCATGTCATATATTCCACACTTTGTTGTATGTGGACAAAAGTTCGTTAAAAATCGCACTGTGAATAAACTCCTTTAATAAACTTCACCATTGGGAGGCTCCTTCGCACAGGATGCTGGCTAGATTATGTGTAGGTACAACAACGGCCCCTATTTCTGCCGTGAAGCAGTAATGTGTAAACATTGTAGTGTTTCGGTCAGAAGGATGCAGTAGCTCTATGTACCTTATGTCTTAAGGAAATGAGCGCAATTGTAATGCCAATTAGAATTTTTGGAATTTTCAAGAATCAGGATTCTTCTAGTGGCACTAAAATAAACCTGAAATTAACCTTACAACACTATAAATTAACATATACGTATATTATATTATTTGGTTTGTTGTAGTCATTATAAATTTTATGTTTCTATTTCATAAACATAGAGATAAAACACAGGAAACATTTATAACGAACATTGTGATTATGAAAGTGAATGCTGTATGTACATTGTACATCTTAGAAATGAATAGAGGAGACTAACCGTGTCATTATTATTAATTAGACAGCGTCGTACAAATGACGTTTGCATTTTACATGTAAATAAATTTAAATAATATATCTTACAAAATGTATTTAATAACTTTTGTGGTAAATTTTATCTTTTCCATATCTTTATATACTGGGTGGCCGAGAAATTTACGTCCAAAGCTAAAATTTGAATTTGGCTCATTTTATAGGCCACTGTTCTGGGATGTTTTTAAAAATAGTTAGAAGCCATAGGCTCTTCATTTTATTTATTTTTTGAGACCTTGAACATTTTCATGAATTTAGCTGGAGCAGTTATCTTGAACTTACGACTCAATTCTAAACTAGTTCCGAATTGTCTAAACTATTCATAGTTTCTTATGTGTTTATTGCAACTGTAGTTAATAATTATCAACAATAAAATTAACTAAAAGTGTTCAAAAAAATTAGAAAAAAGTCCTAAACCACAATTAGGTGAAAAAAGCGGATAAAAGGGGAAAAAAATTATTATCTCCTAAACTACGCAAAATCGTAGAACATACATAGGGCTGATTCGGATACTCATCACCATGAGGCTTTAAAATTTACCGCCTTAATTAACCGGCCGGAACGATTTGAATGAAATTTTCTGTGTGTGTTCAAGTGGATTCGAGGATGGTTTAGATTCACAATTGAACTACCTCCTCAATGGCTGGACCGATTTTGATTATTTTTTTAGTGTTCCATTGATTTTGAGATTTGTTTATATTCTCAATACAGTCGACATATTATTCCTACGTATGTTAGTGATCTCCCCCTAACGTATGGACCGATTTTTCAAATTTAACACGTGTGTACATAGCTGTTTTTATTATCCGCTAGGTTTACATAAATAACAAGCTGACCCGACAGACGCTGTTCTGTAAATAGAAAAAACATATGATGATTTGGGAATGCTGTAGTCTAAAGCTATCGGAAATATACAATCAAAGTTAATGAGCTAAAAATGAATAAGAACGTATTTCGAATGATTTTATAATATCTATACTAATATTATAAAGCTGCAGTGTTTGTTTGTTTGTTTGAACGCGCTAATCTCTGGTACTACTGGTCCGATTTGAATGATTCTTTCAGTGTTGGGTAGTCCATTTATCGAGGAAGGCTATAGGCTATGTTTTTTTTTCAAAATTAGGGATCCGTAATAAAATTGCTATTTTGTAACACAAGGTGTAAAATCGTAAACCTATTTTTGCGTGCGCTGCAAAAACTATTGACAATAGAACAAAATGATGTACAGGCTATAATATAGGCAATATTTTATTACTTATAAAACTATCGCGTGAATTATACTTTATATGGCAAAACAACGTTTGCCGGGTCAGCTAGTGTAGTAATATATATGTAGTGAGTTTTTATCAAAACACATGTCGGAGCCAGCGCAGGTTGACGTTATTTACACTGACTACAGCAAATGTTTTGATAAAATTGACCACCACTTACGTCAAAAACTAAGCCGAGCTGGTATTCGTGGGAACTTGTTCAGGTGGTTTTCTTCGTATGTACATAACAGATGTCAAACAGTTGTTCTCAATGGTTTTACCTCTGCTCCAATGTCAAACTCATCAGGTGTTCCTCGGGGATCTCTCTTAGGGCCTCTTCTTTTCGTTTCAAATTTTCTAAAATCCTACTTTATGCTAATGATATGAAAATTTTATGTCCCATCAGAAACATTCACGACCCGATCTCCAGAACGACTTAGACCGTTTTGAAAATTATCGCAACATCAATAAATTGGCTTTAAATATTTCTAAATGCTTTGTCTGCTTATTTCGCCTAAAAATTCCCATATCATCCACAATTACCTATTAAAAATCTCATACTTAGGCAGGGTTAAGAGCATCAGAGACATAGGTATCATCTTCGACTCAAAATTACTATTTCATGAGCACGTGGATTATATTATAAAAAAAGCATCGAAGGCGTTAGGTTTCATACTCAGAACGTCATTGGAGTTCAATTCTCTTAAAACTATTAAAATTTGTACTGTGCATTTGTATGGAGCCACCTCGAATACAGTTCACAAGTATGGAATCCCCAATATAACGTCTACCTAACCGTATTGAAAGAATATAAAAAAAAATTGTGAAACTCCTTCAACACCGAGCCGTATCGTTTTCACATACCTACTTTGACAGGTGTAAAAAATTTCATCTGCTACCGCTTCAGCAGAGGCGTCGTACAGCAGATTTAGACTTGTCAAATGACGTAGAACTAGATTTATTTTCTACATCTAGCACTAAATCAAAAATAATCTTATCTTATAAGTTCTTCCAGTTTAAATAATTGTAGTTAAGATAGTTTCAAAGCGTAAAATTAAATTATATCAATAGCTCTACATAAATGTGGAAACTTTTAAGTAGCCTTCATTAGTTTTAATTATTTAATTAGTTATAATTGTAAGCTAGCTGTAAGTCTCCCAAATATTAATAAATAAATAAAATGGTAACAAGGAATAATATTATCGTGGGTATTTGTGTAAACAGCTCACACATTACCACTTTATAATTGCCAATTTTTTAACGTATTGAAATAGATATAGTATGTTATTCTTTAGAGATACACATATGCCCTGCGGACTTTTCTGTAGACCTATAAAAGATACACAATTCCACAATACATTATTTTGTAATATCTTAAAGGGTTTAGACAGCGTTTTCTTTGAAAGCTCCCAAGCGGCTTTTTTTCCGACATCTCCAACAAATATCGTTAATGTATACATACACAAATGTAGACAAAAACTTAACAAATGATATACTAAAACCTTCCTCGAGAGCCAAATTGGTATTGGTGCAAATAGCATGAAAATCTGTGCAATATTTTTGTAGTTTATCGCGAACTTGCCCTGTACTTTTCCCGGGGCGTAAAAAGAATAGGGGAGTCCCAGGCCCATTGGTGTCGTAAGGCGACTAAGGGCTTTTTAGAAGTGGGAGAGTCACGCTACCGTCTTTTGACGTCAGCACAATCGGGCCAGACTCGTCCTGCTTAATTACCACACTCGCACAGAATACCGGCGTGAAGTAGCGGCCTAGTGCCGCTATGTTTCGCATATGACAGCGGTACTAAAAAAGATTTTACCCCAGGAGAGTACCGGCTCTACCAGAGTTGGAGAATCCCTCCCCGGGCACTCTAGCTCGGGCTGCCCTTTGTATTCTGGGGAGGGCACAGAACCGCACATGACCAAGGACAAACGAGGCAGTATCACCACGGCACCCCGCTCCACACTCAACGTGGACTTTTGGAATATCAGGGGAATTCACTCCAATTTAAACGCCGTCCACCAACACCTTGAGACGGCGCAGCCGGCCTTGTGTTTCCTTACTGAGACGCAGATATCTCGACCTAGCGATACGTCATATTTAACGTACGCCGGGTACAAAATTGAGCACAATTTTTTGCCTCATGCCGGGGTATGTGTGTACGTTAGGGAGGATATCTGCTGTCGCCGTCTCGGCAATTTTGAGGGTAGGGACCTGTCCACTCTCTGGCTCCGCGTAGATTTAGAGGACCGCGTCCGCATCTATGCGTGTGTCTACAGGTCCCATAGTGGTAACGCAGAAACTGATCATCTCATGGGCTGCGTTCAAGCGGCAATTGACGACGTACTTGCACAGATCCCCTCCCCTGAAATCGTAGTCTTGGGTGATTTCAACGGGCACAATGCCGAATGGCTTGGATCACGTACCACAGACTACGCAGGGCGATCTGTGCATAATTTTGCATTGGCGTATGGTCTGTCCCAATTGGTTGAGCCGCCAACGCGGCTCCCGGATGTGGATAGCCACATGCCGTCCTTATTGGATCTTCTGCTGACTACACATCCCGATGATTACCAGGTCTTTGTCGACGCCCCTCTCAGAACGTCCGACCATTGCCTGGTCAGGAGTGAGAGCCTATCCGACGCCAACGTCGCAGACCACCAGCGACCCGCCGCGTTTGGCACTACAAGTCAGCAGATTGGGATAGGATGCGTTCCTTTTTTGCATCCTACCCTTGGAGCAGGGTTTGTTTCCCTTCGGATGATCCTAGTGCCTGCGCCGTTGCAGTAGCCGATGTGATACTACAGGGTATGGATATTTTTATACCAAACTCTATAGTACCCATCGGTGGCAGATCACAGCCTAGTTCAATGCGTCAGTTAAAGCAGCATCTGACTGCAAAAAACAGGCATATCGAGCTTGGGTTGCGGCGCTGGGCACAAAGGATCCGAACTGCATAGTTCTTAAGAGGAAATACAACCGTGCCTCCAGATTTTTAAGCGGCAAATCGCCCGTGCAAAATCAAAACACGTCGTCAAAATCGGCGAGCAGCTTTCCAGTTACCCGACCGGAACACGCAAGTTCTGGTCGTTGTCGAAAGCTGCTCTTGGTAACTTCAGCCAGCCGTCCATGCCGCCGTTGCACATGAGGAATGACACCCTGGCCCATACGGCAAAAGAGAAAGCCGATCTCTTGTGCAATCTTTTCGCCTCCAACTCGACTCTTGACGACAACGGAAAAACACCGCCGACCATCCCGCGGTGTCAGAGCTCTATGCCTGAAGTACAGTTCAGACAGAAAACTGTTAGGCGAGCTCTGTTTTCGTTGGACGTCAGGAAGTCGAGCGGGCCGGATGGCATTTCTCCAATCGTGCTTAGTACGTGTGCCCCTGAGTTGACGCCGGTGCTAACGCGTTTATTCCGGCACTCTTATTCTAAAGGCGTAGTCCCTGACTCATGGAAGTCAGCCCTTGTCCATCCGATCCAAAAAAAAGGAGACAGTTCGGATCCGGCAAACTACAGGCCTATTGCTATTACCTCCCTGCTCTCCAAAATCATGGAGAGCATAATTAGCCGCCAGCTCTTGGTATATCTAGAGGGTCACCAGTTGATCAACAACCGACGATACGGGTTTCGCCATGGTCGGTCGGCAGGTGATCTTCTGGTATACCTGACGCATAGATGGGCTGCGGCTATTGAAAGCAAGGGGGAAGGCCTGGTAGTTAGCCTGGATATAGCGAAGGCCTTTGATCGTGTATGGCACAAAGCGCTCCTCTCCAAACTTCCATCATTTGGGCTTCCCGAGAGCTTGTGCAAGTGGACCTCCAGCTTCCTCACTGGACGTAGCATACAGGTCGTTGTCGACGGATATTGCTCGAACCCGAAGCCCGTTAATGCTGGAGTGCCCCAAGGCTGTGTGCTGTCTCCCACGCTGTTTCTTCTGCATATCAATGATATGTTGGACACCTTCAACATTCATTGCTATGCAGACGACAGCACTGGTGATGCCATATACACGGGCCATGCAGGTCTCTCTCGGGAAATTGTCGACCAGTGCCGGGAGAAACTTGTGTCTTCTATCGAGTCCTCTCTTGAGAAGGTCGCGGAATGGGGAAAATTAAACCTTGTCCAATTTAACCCCCAGAAGACTCAAGTTTGCGCGTTTACCACTAAAAAAACCCCATTTGTCGTATCACCGCTCTTCGATAACACTTCCCTCAAAGCCTCGCCTAGTATCGGAATACTGGGTCTCGAAATCTCGAGCGATTGCCAATTTCGTGGTCATCTGGAAGGCAAAGCCAAATTGGCTTCAAAGAAACTGGGCGTCATTAATAGAGCACGGCAATACTTCAAGCCGGCCCACATACTAGCGCTCCACAAAGCGCAGGTCCGGCCACACATGGAGTATTGCTGTCATCTCTGGTCTGGCGCACCCCAGTATCAGCTCGATCCATTTGACCGCGTGCAACGCAGAGCAGCTCGAATTGTCGGGGACCCAGTGCTCTGTGAACGGCTGGATCACTTGGCGGTGTGTAGAGACGTCGCTTCATTGTGTGTCTTCTACCGCATTTATCACGGGGAGTGTTTAACCTGATTCCTGCCGCCGAATTCCACCTTCGCACGACACGCCACAAGTTAGGATATCATCCTCACCATCTGAATGTGTGGCGGTCCTCCACAGTGCGGTTTTCAAGGAGCTTTCTTCCACGTACTACAAAGCTGTGGAATGAGCTTCCTTGTGCGGTGTTTCCGGGACGATACGACATGGGTACCTTCAAAAAAAGCGCGTATACCTTCCTTAACGGCCGGCAACGCTCCTGTGATTCCTCTGGTGTTGAAAGAGATTGTGGGCGGCGGTGATCACTTAACAACAGGTGACCCGTACGCTCGTTTGTCCTCCTATTCCATAACAAAAAAAAAAAAGATCTGACAGACACACAAACAGACGCGGCGTAAGACTTTGTTCTATAATATGTAACGACGTAGACACTCTTTATGTCAATACTGAGACTGTAGACATTGATTGAGACACATACCAATCGTAAGTAGTATGCAAACGTTAGGTTGATTTTGCCCTTATAATTATTAGGTTGTCAGGTATACATCTATTAGCTATTATTTTATCTATCAGACGTCAGTGTCTGTTTTATTACATAGGGAGTGGAACCTCTAGTGTAGGTAGAAGATTAGACGCCATTTATAGATACAACGGTCAACTGTCAGGATGTCCGGGATACCTAGGTCTCCTGCATATTGTCTCAAGTGCTCTCGGAATAACAATCGTGCGATGATGGAGCGTTTTGTAAAATTCGACTACAAGACTTACTTCAAATCGTAATAAAAAATATTAATTGCTTTACTTATTTTATTTAACTACACCTTAGATAAAGGATATGCCTCTGCTGGGCTCCAACTGGATACCAACTAATACTAGTCCCAAGTGGGCGTACTCGAGCCAGTCTTGAACAATGCGTGACGTTTACGTGCCACATGTTCTGTTAAACTTTGCTAATAATTCATACTAAATTCTAAATAATATATACGACAAGAAATAAGACAGATACTGGAATCACATAATATCATCAGTAAATATTTTGTATTTTATTAATTTCCATGTTAAATAACACGAAGCGTATGTTACAAAATTTGAAAGATGCCATTGAGTGTCAAGATGCCACACACACAAGCATCAAATAGTTGCCGTAATAAAAAAGTTCTTGTTGTTGGGTAATGCGGTTGGAGCGCAGCGGAGACGAATCCTTAATCTAAGAACTACTACATTATATAATAGCTTAAAACTATGAAACTCAGATCACCTGTAAATGAATCTACGACGTAAGCCCCCAAGAGAAAATAATGTATTGATCTTAACCAGTGGGAGGCTCCTTTGCACAGGATGCCGGCTGGATTATGGGTACGACAGCGGTCCCTATTTCTTCTGTGAAGCAGTATTGTATAAGCATAACTGTGTTTCGGTCAGAAGGGCGACGTAGCTAGTGAAATTACTGGGCAAATGAGACTCAACATCCTATGTCTAAAGTTGACGAGCTCAGTTGTAGTACCGCTCAGAATTTTTGGGTTTTTCAAGAATCCTGAGCGGCACTGCATTGAAATGCGGGCAGGGCGTTTCAATTACGTCTTGTCCCTTATTTTCATAAAAAAAAGAAGAATGGTGAAACGATCTTTACAAAATAATAAATACAATGTGGCTTATATTTTGTTTAGACACTGTCTGGTACATGGAGACAGGAAACTTCTAGTTTTTTGTATAAGTATGTGTAAGTAGTAGTGAGCGCGTAGTTACTATACCGGTCTTTGTTCTGTGAACTTTCACACGGAACCCGCCGCGGAGAATGGTCATTACTCAATTGGGGACGACATTCGCTACCGAGGACCGACCAACAATACACACGGACACATGATGTAATAAATTTGTACACAACAAGCTATGCTATATCACTTATTGTAAATGGAAATATACTTAACATTGTAATTATTATTATGACGGGTATCCAATTGCATGAATACAATATTAGCATCAAATTAATAAAAAATATATCGTGAGTACCCGTCATATCAATTGCAATGTTCCGCGATGATAAAAGTTTAAAAAAATATACTAAACATTAAAAAAAGAAATGCCACAGACCTCGAAAGAACAGGCATTATATACATAGCGTATAATTCAGGTAATCTAATTAAATTTTACATTTATCATATAAAAACATCCTTACGCAAAATAAATGAAATTAATATAATTCTTAACTAACCGCGGTAACGTGTCTAAAATAAAAAGCATAACACTCGAGTAATGCCTAAAGTGGGGACGAGTAACTTTTCTGAAATTTATCTGACAATCTTTTTGCTTATTGGTTTTAATTTCAACCTTCTTCAACCTTTTTCACCATTAAAATTAAGGGATAAGACGGTAGAAGATAGATAGACAGATAAAAAGATAGATAGATAGATAAAAATTCATCTAACTACACATATTATTAAGCGTATAAAAATATAAAAAAAATTAACAAACTGTGTTAATGATTGTATCGCATCAAAATAGCGGCCATATTACATCTTTCGGTGTGGTCCCAGCTTCACCCTATGACACAGTTCCCGTATTAAGCCGTAACATTAGATAGAGAGACGTGGGTTCGATCGAACTGTCACTCATCATTTACTGACAATTGGAAAGTGAGAGAGTCACTTTCAATTCCGTCCAATAAATGCGATAGAAACAAATGACAGATCGTCGGATTCAAAACAGGATACAATTGATATATATTTTAACATTAACTGATTTAAGTTATTGTTTACTAGCTGTGCCCATGACTTCGTTCACGTAAATTAGGGTGAATTTGCATAATTGCTTATTTTTAAGTTTCATCAAAGTCTGTTCAGTAGTTTTAGCGTAGATTCAATCAAGAACCCTGAGCGGTACTGCATTGTAAGGGGCAGTTCGTATCATTTACCATCAGATGAACTTCTTGCTCATCCGTCACTTTTTCTCATGAAAAAACACCTTGGAAAGGATAGACCGCCCTCAATATATTTCGTGATTAAGATTTTGTATTGTTAGTAAAAAAAAGCCCCGCAGAGGTTTTTGCGCCCGTTCTTCTCACGTCTGAGTCCAAATGGGTGTTGGATTCTGACATTTTATCATTTGCTAGTTTGCGATTAGTATTATTTTTACTATAAGCAGGTATTTTGAGAGGTTTCGTCAAGTCAAGTGCATCCTTGAGCGAGGACACTTTGTGTTTACCCACATGATACATTAAAGCACGTCTTTTCTCTTGAGACATTCTATAAATGAATTTAAAATAGAATTTGAATAATTCGTTTAAATGGCAATAATTACGACCAATGGCACATTATTGATGTAAAGTGCTGGCATATCACTAACCACCAAGTGAGTCCTCTGTTCACCCGTTAACAGATAAAGGTAGTTAAATTTATCTGAACGTATCTCGCATAATTTTTTTAGTAGGTACCTGGACGACCGAACCTTGCTCGGATTTTAAGAAGGTAAAAAACTTGAAAAAAAAAACTAATAGGTCACCTGGATTCGAACCGGGATCTTCTGCTTTCCGGATCACCCAATCCCATCTGAGCTATTATAGTATTATATATTGTATAGTATAGTAGTATTATATATCTTTGTATTCTAATGTTATTGTAGCTGTTTCTCATTAAAACACGGATAAAACTAAATTCTTTTTAAATTGAAACCTAGCTAGGTCGATTTCTCGCCCCCGAAACTAACTGCATACTAAATTTCATAAAGATACAAGATTTTGCATATTCTGACGTTGAGGAACATATAGATAAGTTAGTAAGATAGTTATGATCAAGAATAGGAATAGATAAGAAGGTCAGTTTTTATTCCCATTTAGGTATAGTTAGCAGAAAAGAAAAGTGAGTTATAATCGAGTTACGTCAGGCAGGCTCGGTCGGCGGGCGGGGGGCGCGGGGCGCGGGGAATTGACCGGCGGTCGTTGGCCCTGCGCCTGCGCATCGTTGCAATTTTTTGCTGCGTCGCTATCTCGATCGGCTAGATAAATGTTGCCCTTGCATATTTATTGAATAGTAAAACCGGTCTAATTCGTAATTGCAAGTCAAGTTTGATATTGGATAATTTGATATTGATTCATATATGTAGCATTAATGTAAAATAAATACTCTGGTGGCTTAGCATTAGATGGACTATAATAAAACTATATAAAAAATATAACAGGTTTCACTCCGGCAGTGCCAATAAAAGTGAAAACATGAACATTAATGTTGTGCATTTTTGAATATTTTCTAATAGTTAGGGAATGATTTCGCACGAATTGCTTTATTTATAAGTATAAAATTACGACCACTTATGTACTTAAATACAATATTCATGTATATCTATGCTACGAATGTATACTACGCTGTGTATCTTCGCGCTATCGTACACAAAAATTACAATTTATATTGTATAAAAAAATTAAGAACTTCAGAACTATTCCAATTATTTTACTTTAAAAAGTTTATCTACAAGAAAAATCAACTTCGTGCATAATTTCAAAGACTGTCTTACGAATTTTCGATCAGGCCACGTGTCCTGACGCGAGTTTAACATTTTACACCCATCCCAAGAACAGTGCTCAACGCCGCTAAAGAAGATTTCACTTCAAAAAACTACAATTATATAACGTTAAAACTATCTTTACGGGGAAGTGTACCAAGAATACTGGTAGTATGAGTGCGTTGCTAGGCTGATCCGTTGGCAAAAATAGGTGCCAGCCAATGACGTTCCATACATAACGTCATTGCTGCTAGCGCTTGGGTTTCTCGGTTTACCTCTATTATAATATTAATGTTTTGTTCCAGGAACAGCGGCGAGTCGAGCGCGTCTCCTACGAGATGGTGCTTCCTTCTTCTGTCATTCATCATCGGGCTGTGTGCCGCTGGTACGTAATACCTTTATATTTTATTATCTTATCAAGGATTACTATCATAGCGTAGATCAATCCGGTGATCCATGACTGGCAGACTGAGACTCATACCGCTCTACCAACGGGCGTGTCATTATATTCATCTACCTGTCCGAATAAAAATGACCCCTGGGTGACCGCTAGGGTCACCCAGGGGTCATTTTTATACCCAGATTTATTTCTTTTTCCGATCTAATCTATAAGAATAAAAACCTCTGTAATTGAAGTACCTACATTCAAAAACGTCACCAATTTCTTTAAAAAGCGTAAACTTGAAAACCTACTACCAGTAAATATAGCATTGTAAACAACTAATTAAAATTCATTCACAATTTGCGAGATGTTTTTATATGAATTTTCATTTCCCATTTTTCCCAATTTGCGAACAATATTCATACATATAATTTATCAAATTACCAACTCAGTGATAAACGCTATTTATAAAAAAAGAGATCATTAAAATTGCCGGAGAAAACAGTAGCCCTAGTTTAATATAAACAAAAAAGATTTTTTTTTTTTTTTTAAATGTAATATATTAGGTTTCTGAAAAAGAAGCCGCAGTTTTCTCTCCACGTATTATGCAACAATTTTATTGGTGGCGTTAATAAAAATGTCAAATAATTATATTATTATTATCGCTTACGAGGCAGCAAGCTGTGGCCTAAAATATATTGTGTTGACGAACAAGTTAAGCTGTAATTTGATAACGTGCTGAGTAAGACTGTCTTAGTTCATATCCACACTTACCATATAAGTTATAATCAAAGTTGCTTATAAGACGTTATAATAGCAAGCTTGGTTTTATTATATAAAATTATCATAAGTCTTTCACTATCATCTTTTTGCGACACAAATTAAATTGGAAATCAAAATTAATTAACGATACGGAACGCGAACCCGCGACCTGTCGCGTTCTGTGCGAGCGAGTCCCGCATCGTTCATCAATTTTGTTTTCAGATTTAATTTGTATAATTAATCCCAGACATATGAAGATTTATGAACCTTACGTGACTCGAACGGTTGGCTCAGTGGAAGTGAGCTCGCACGGTACGAGAGTGGTCGCGGGTTCGGGTCCCGCATCGTTCATAAATTGTGTTATCAAATTTAATTTGTGTAATTAATTCCAGAACTGAGGGTTATCACTTTAAAAAAATTTAACAAATTAAAAAAAACATTTGAACATGAAAAAGAAAAAGTAAATCTACGTTTATTTTATTTATTATTTCTCATGTGCTCATTTACAGTACATTTGACATAACTTTAAGCATACTTAAGTTACATTAATTATTACTATGTGTAACATAAGTTTCAATTATGTTAATGAGAGTATACGTAGAGAAAAACAGTCCATTGTTTTTACTAATTTTAATTGTATTTCTCGACTTTGCTTGCCGTTGGATGTTCATATCTTTGATGTCGTCATTCCATTTTCTTCACGTCACTTGAAGTTCTAAAGCTGCAGCAATTGATAAATTACATTATTTCTCAAAATATAAGTCGAGATGCGCTCAGACTTTGTTTATTCTTTGGTATTTATATCCACTAACTGCACTGTTTGTTGTTCTGCAGATTATTAGGATTTTAATTCACCATATTTATGTTTTCGATAGATGAATAAGTTCAGTATAAGTAGAGACTATGATTAAGCGGTCTGCTTGAAAAGTTATGTGTAATTTTAAAATTTATGAAATGAGTTTAAAAACATCTTCTGACATAAAAGTGAAAATTGAATTACTCTTGGTTTCAGAGGGGTATGTGAGTCTAACACTCAATCACATGTTTTATATTAAACTAGATAACCCGGCAAACGTTGTTTTGCCATATAATTTATTTTAAGGGTTCAAAGGTTTTTTTCTCCGACGTATTTGTAAACAGAGCCTGTGTAGTGTTTTTTATACAGATGCCCTTATTATGCAGTTCTTGTGTTAAGTGTAAACATTGATCAGTGGGGCATTTATCTCATTAAAGAATAACCCACAAATTGTTTTTTGTCGGACTGTGAATTTTCCTTCTAGTAACACGTATCGTCATCCACATAGAGATATTTGTGGAGCTGAGGAAGTGTATATCCTGTCCAGGTGAGTTGTCATGTGTGATCTCGTCCTGTTTCGGTCTGTTTGTGTGTGTGTGTGGGCGATGGTTGTGACGTCACTGTGTCTTCCGCCCCCAACATCGCGACGAGGTCATGGCCGACTGGTCTCCAGCAAATAACAATAGTTTCATAGGGCTGGCACTCTTTTTATAGCATCACCGGCGGAATACTTTTATTGGTATGTGATTCCCATACATGACAACATGGGTTCAGTGAACAAGTGATTTCTATAGAATCCTGTGAAAAAACCCTGCATTTAAGGGCGTATAAGATGATACATGTAAAATTAATATAAGTTAATTATTATTATGTAAATTTCACGATGTCCGATATGAATATGGAAGACATCCGCACACTTAAATAAAAGTTCGAAATAACTTTGTGAAACTTGACAGCCCTAAATAATCCGGTCGAATTCTTCGGATACCAATGACAGCAGGTTATGTTAAGTTTGTATTATGGCAGGACTTAAAGTTCTAGTTGGTTCGATACCGTTATTTCATCTGTATGCACGATTTACAGTTTCCATTAGAGTAGTCTTATAATTTCGCAAACACTTGTTCAATACCCTGACGTAATATGAGACACATTAATTCTAATGACACGTTAAATTTTATTAACTCTTTTTTATGTGAAAAAGTGACGAAATGAGCGAGACGTTCACCTGTTCAAGTGGTATGCCCCAGTGTTCTTGATTGTACCCAAAAATTCCGAGCGACATCTCAATTACGCTTGTCACTTTCAAAGAGGATTTAAATACAACGTAATAAAAGGCGGGACTGCCTAAGTAGAAATTGATATTTAGTTTAGTATGAAACGTGCAGTGATTTATAAGCATAAGTTTGAAATAATAGGAATTCAAATATGGCGACGAAATATAATCCGGCTAAGTTTGAAAGCGAACAGTTAAAGCTTAAAACGTGATGTGAGTGGATCTCCGTTTTTTACAAGATTATAGCCGTAATCTGTCAATCTATCAACGACTGCACGTTTCATACAATCGATTGAATCGCTTTTTCCATAGAGAGTTTCGCTAGGCTGGTCACTTTGAGACATAAGATGTTACATCGTAATAAATACTAGAGTAACTCCACTAGCTACGCCGATCTTCAAACCAAAACACAATAATGCTTGCACGTATGGAGTATTGCTATCATCACTGGTCTGGCGCACCACAGTATCAGCTCGAAACATTTGACCTCGTGCAACGAAGAGCTGCTTGAATTCTCAGGGATCCCGTGTTCTGTGAACGGCTCGATCACTTGGCGTTGCGTAGAGACATCGCTTCGTTGTGTCTTCTACCGCATTTATCACGGGGAGTGTTCTGAAGAACTGTATGACCTGATTCCTGCCACCGAATTTATATAAATAATATAGAATATACTCCCCTACTAATATACTTAATCCAATCTGGACGTGTGACGTTCCTCCACAGTGCGGTTTTTAAAGAACTTTCTTCCACGTACACCAAAGATGTGGAATGAGCTTCCTTGTGTGGTGTTTGCGGGACGAAACAGTACCTTCAAAAAAAACGTGCACCTGCCTTTAAGGCCGGCAACACTACTGTGACTCCTCTGATGTTGCACGAGAAGGTGAATGGCGGTAATCACTTAACATCAAGTTACCCGTACGCTCATTTGTCTTCCATAAAAAAAACATTCAAAATATTCAAATACCACACAGACATGGAGCATATTACATCAAATCTTAAATATTACGCAATCATTACGTCGGTATTTAATACGAAAGGTAACAAGTTAATAACATGTATTTCAGAAGAACCTAACAGATAAGTTACTCCAAACACTTGGATAGCAGTACCAGAGTTACAGATCAGTGATAAACAGTTAGACATCGCTTTTGATGAAAAAGATGGTTATTTGTTTGTGTTAAAAAAAATAATGGGTTGCATTCCGGGAATGCCGGCAGAAGTGAAAACTTCAACATCAACGTAGTGCATTTTTGAATATTTTGGAATGGTTAGGGAATTATTTCGCACGAAATTCTTTATTTATCAGTATAAAAGTACAGGCATTTATGTGGTTAAATTATTTCGCTATCGTACACAAAAACGACAATTTATATTAAATAATAAAATTTGCACTATGTAATACAATTATTTTACGTTAAAAAGTTTATCTCTCTAATCAACTTTCATCCATAATTTCAACGACTTCTTACGAATGTTCGATCGATCACGTGTCCTGACTCGATTTTTTTTCATTTTTCATTAATTTCGTCTTTGCCCAGGCTTTCTTCAGAGTCTCGTCAAAATATCAACATACATTATATAGGAGACTTGAAATAAATTGGGGGTCATCAATACGCTACAAGTGGAACTTCACTTTGGCTGTTCGTATCGTTGTCCATAACGTGCCTTATGGATAACGAAATTATTGCTCTCACCTCTGATCTGATGCATTCAATATTAGTTGCACCATTCTGTATAATATACTGTGTAGCTCTAGGGCGTTTAATTAGGATTTCCCAAGGAAACAATTTTAGTGTAGAGTAAGTAACTGTATGTCTTTCACCTGTGGTAACGGCTGCACGCAGGCGCCATGAGTTCGCTAGGCTAATTTTGTCTAATTATCAATATTAACGTAATGTCGGCGTCAAAGCTTAATTTACGCTGACTTTTACTTGAAATGTTTTCCTTGTCGGAATCATGTCAGAATTTCCTCCCATATATATAGTTAATTTAGAAGTACGTGAACATTTTGTATATAGATTTTTAGCATTGTCTTACTCGTAATCTGCTTTCTCATGGGTTAATCAAATTTATTAGTAATCTGCTTTAAATTCCTCACTGCAGTTTTTTTAATCCAGTAGTACATCCTGAGAGAAAAACTTTGTTCAATGTGAAGTTGAGTAGGTATTCTGTTAGTAAAAAGGTAGGAACGTTTGTCTGCCTTTAGCAGGTTGAACGTTCCTGACGCTTGAGAAGCCCTCTCCAAATATATATTTTGATTTGGTTTTTGACGTACATTGAAGCAAACTTTAAAGATGTATTCCCGTCAAAAATTACAATGTTTAAACGTATGTGAGTCCATATTAGAGTAAATTCATAATTTATTTATTTATATATTAATAGTTGGTACTTTACAGTGTACATTATGTATTAAAGGTGAGTGTTAACTGTGAAACGCATAACGGTAGAGGCTGGAACGTAACTCACATGCGTGTTCGAATGCCCGCCTGATAACGTTCGCTTAGTATTGGCACGTACACAGTTTCAGCTGAGCTCTGTACAACTAATAATAGTTTTATTTGTATAAAAACTGATAATAAAGCATGTCCTTTGGATTTCAATACCATTGTTCCTACGGATGTTGCGCACCAAATCAAAAGAATATAGTTTTTAGCCCACATTTCTATTAGTATTCAATACGTTATAATATTATAACGAGCAAACATTTCCTTGTTTGTTTGTAAGGGATAAACTCAAAGACTACTTACTAGCCTTGTCGCCCGCCTGAAGGTGAAAATTGTACTCTGTGTGGGGCCGAATTTGCGCCTTATATAGTTGCAGGCGGTGGCTTGAACTGATGTGCTTTCTTGCCCTACTGAGTACACCATGCTCTTTAAAGGTTTCGATTCCAGACACAAGTCTGTTCTGGTTCACGTCGACGCTATCCCAAGAGATGTTAGAGTAAAAGGCATACACTGTGTTGTCGGCTGCATAGCAATTAACGCCGCAGATTTGCAGTTATTGATATGCCGGAGGAACAGTGTAGGGGATAGCACGCAGCCTTGAGTTTATGGGTTTGAAGTCGGAGCATGCACCGTGTATAACAATCTTAAATCTACGATCAGCCAAAAAGCTCCATTTGCACAATCTCTCGGGAAGCCCCAAGGATAGCAGTTTCGCTAAAAGTGTTTGCTGTGTGCTACATCCGATCGAAGGCCATCGCTTTGTCCAACTCACCGCCAAAGCCTCTTCCTTCGACTCACCGCTTGCACCCAGTTATAGGTAAGATATGCAAGAAGATCATTAGCTTAGCGACCCTTACATAAACCGTACTCCCAGTCACTGGTGCTCCTCTAGGTATTCCAAAAGCTGGCGGTTGATAATCGAGTCCTTAACTTTAAAGAATATGGAGGTAGTTGGACGGATCCGAGCGTAAATCTACCTTAGGGATACACGATCCCATTGAAGCCGCTTTCAATAGTTTTGGGAATACGCCTGATTAGGAGTAGGAGAGCCGGAAAAGGCGAGTACGCCAACTCCGTTCGTTTCCAAGCACGCTTGGGTCAATCGAGTTTTAGCCCGGTGCTGATTGCCGGTATTTATGGTGTTGTTAAGATGTTAACAACACCATAATATTGAGTAGGTACTCAAGCATCTATCACATCGGCCAATGTTTTGACACCTTCTTCCTTAATAGACTCCTAGCACCCCGCCAATTTATTAGTTTTATTAAATATTCGATAAAATTTATTAAAAGGCCTTAGGGCGGTCGCTTCATTCACAAGGTATCATTTAGAAAATCATTTCAGTTATTCGTTATTTCGTGGCTCATCTGTTTTGTATATGATATGGTCTTACAACCGACCAGTTACTAACTCGACTTAATCACGTAGAAGGCATAAATATTATTATTTCTATACTCTCTAGAATTAGTTTACTCTCTACTTATAAACAACACGAATAGCCCTCTTCAGCAGCACAAATATACTATTAATATTGGAAAAAAGGCAAATAGAAAAGAATACAATGTAACATTTTACTAAACTAATAATAGTTGCACAATCTTTTGCGTTTGTTCTATGGATAGGGTATTTGACAAGATAATTAGTATGAAGCTTGTGATAACTAGAGATGTGAGTCACGCGCGGAATGCCGCCCGGCCGGCCTGGCTCCCTCCCGCTTCTCCCCGGTTCTCCTCCCACTCGGATACCTCTCCCAACACAGGAATCGCATGCCATCTACACTCTGTATAATATACAGCCATACCACAAGAATTAGTTTTGTTCTATATATTTTCTATTGACTACTTAATGTGAGGTTGCTACCTACCAATCATACTAATTAAACATACTCTTACATACCTATACTTCTCAGAAAAATGTACAATATGATCTTGATACATCGGTAAACAAATCACAAAGTTATTGGAAATACGTTAAGCAGAATATGTCTGTATATGTGGACGATTTACTGTTTCAAACAGAAATATACTATTTTAAGAACATAGAACTTTCCAACATCTTGTTAGGAACTGACGCATGATATTTTTAAATCTGATATTGTAATCATCCTATTGCAATATATAAGAGGAGGCAAACGGGCGTGAGGTTCACGTGATGGAAGATGGTGAGGCAATCGCCCATGGACATCCGCAACACAAGGGGCTAAGAGATGCGTTACTGGCCTTTAACCGATACGACTTAGTACGACTAAATAACCGACCGAATAGACCGATACAAATAAGTAAGTAAACTTTATCTCTTGTTCATAGAGTGAGATACATAAGATCTCTAGTAAATAATAGTAAAAGCTCAGAATTTACTTTACTCTATTTGTAACAGTCAATAACAAAATATAACTTTACCTTCTAAGTCCTGACTACAAATTCAAATATATTTCAATTTAAAATAGGATTCAAACTCACTCATTGAACGTCAAAAACTACCACCCATTCAAAATAGACTGCCTCAGACCTGAGATGATCGGGCGCAAGAAACCAAACTGTACTTCTCGGTAAAAAAAAAGTATGGCAAACAATTCGTTATTGTCAGATCTAATCTGAACATCAAACGGCAAAGGCATACTTTTTATGAATGTGTAGAGTTTCTCCGGTACATTATGGGCACAATAATTATTGTTGGTGTTTACTTTTTATGTAGTACAGTCAAATCGGAGCTTGTTAGGGGAATAAATGTTATGACTGTTCATTGTCAGTAAATGATATACGTTCACAAAAATCATCACCGTTTTGCTCTTAATAGGTAGTGATTTTCATTATTATAACACTAGAAATAAGGGATCGCTTTTAACTTATTCTAATACTTCATAAGATACGTAATAGCCTTAAGGGTACAAATATATACACTTTTATACTAAAGTCCCAGCCACTGTTTAGGCATTATCTATACATAAATTTAAATGTTTTACTAAAAAAATGGCTCTGTCGTAAATCCTACTACTCCACAGCTGGATATCTAAGTGATCGGACAGCCTGGAACTAGATTATGACTATTTTATAGCAATAGTAACAGTACAATATTGTATATTTTATTAAAAAGAGCGCAAAAAAGATTGCTGGGAGATTTTTTTTTCTCTCTCAGAGCGCCATTTGTGTCCGAAGCGGTAGGAGTATTAGAAATGATATCAAAAACAATTCTAAAGGAATCAATTTTGAGAAAATAAATACCTTTAACCCAATTTTATGCCTCATTATTGAGATCTTCTATAATTTATCATGTGGAAGATTACCAGGAATGTTTTATCCTTAAACTTTCAGCTTACTAGCATTATCCGGACCAAAGCTTTGACTAGTCGAAAATATTCCGAATGCGTCAAGAAAAAGAAGGTAGTGCCCCACTTTTATTGGTTTATCTTGGCAGGTGCATAGTGAATATACCAAAACTATACCAATTATCTATATATATATATAAATGAATTGCTGTTCGTTAGTCTCGCTAAAACTCGAGAACGGCTGGACCGATTTGGCAAATTTATGTCTTGAATTATTTGTGGAAGTCCAGAGAAGGTTTAAAAGGTGAATAAATATGAAAATGCTGCTAAATTAAATAAAAACAACAAAATTGTTTTTCCTTTGATGTGTCCATACATAATTTCTATGAGAGAATTTATTGACGCACGGTTTGACAGTTCTGCTGTGAAACAATTTCATTACGACAGCTGGGTGCATATTTTACGAAGTAGTTTTTGATGTTATGATATATTATTGACAAATTCATACAAAAACATTATTTTATTTATTATATACAGAACAACGTCTGTCGGGTCAGCTAGTCTTATATATAAAATTCTCGTGTCACAATGTTAGTTACCTTACTCCTCCGTAACGGCTTTACTGATTTCATTCAGTAGGTCTGAGAATCGGATACTATCTATTTCATCCCCAAATGTTAAGGGCAGTCCACCCCAATTGATTTTTTAATTTTATGACAATTTTTTTGACGTTTGCTGGGTCAGCTAGTAATATTATAGAAAAATGCTAGTTTTGAATAGTGCTTTCAAAATTTGGAAACAGTAATAATATTGTACAATTTGTATTAAGTTTTAGTGATAGCCTCACCCTTGTTAGGTCACTTTACTTAGGATTCATACGCATTAGTTAAAGAAATCACAAAAATACTATTTTAATCATTGATTTCTTATTTTTATCAACCAACTTAATAAAACTTAAAAGAAATGGAGGAAATTGTTAATGCGTGTAAATATTTCATTGTGCAAGGTTATGTGCTCGTTAATTGTTAAAGAAGTCTCGCAAAATACAAGATAGACAGAACTTGAGCGATGAAGCGTAGCACGAGATATCGATCCCGGCTCCGCTACCCGCTACCGTGACGGCTGGTAACTCGGACCCCGGTACTCTGTCTAATTATACAACGATATTGTGTTGTAACACATACATTGATTCGTTTGTTCAGGGTTATACTTTTTACTACTATCCGAAATGGACGAGGTTTTATAATAATTCAAGTATACTCACCACTACCCAATATTCGTTAATCATATATTGTTTAAATGACATTTTAAGTAGGTAACTCTACCACTGCGTGAGAATTTATAATTTATAGTAATGCTATTGTTGGCTTATTATTAAACTTAATTTATTTATAAAAGTACGTTTGTGGTCATCTTGACTTCATCATCATCATTTTCAATCTTTTAAAACTCAATTATCAAAACAATTTTTTGTTTTATTTTAGTTATTAAAATTTTAAGGTTTATAAAATAAAAGCTGAGATGGTTTGGCCATGTCGAGATAATGAATGAGGAACGATGACTAAAAAATAGTGTAAGGCGAGTGTGAATGAGTGTTGGAAGGGGTAGACCTAGGCGGACATTTGGAGACCAAATCAGGGATGTCTTGAAAAAAGGCCAGGTCAAGATTATCCTAAACCGAAGAGCATGTAAGAAGGGAATAATGACAATGGGCGAAGCGAAACAAGTATGGTCTCTGCCTAACCCTACGGGAAAGAGGCGTGATTACATATATACTCGTATAAAAATAAAAATTGGTTTTGGAGAAAAAAAGATGAAAAATGAAAAAATTGTAAGTAACACAGCAATGTATAAAGTGTCTTTATTGAGAGCGTGACCGAAAAACGGTGCGGGTTGAGGAAAATTTTGGGAACACCAATATTGGAACTTCGTGCTATTGAGGTCGGGTGAGGGTCATGTGACGTTTGTCTTTAAATTCAATGAGTCAACTAGTCCTACATATCATGTACATACATGTATTTGACAGTAACACCGAGTAGAGTTGCTTTATCTGCACTTTCTACTTATTTTTCTTGATTAACTTTCCTCTGGTGTTGAAAGACAAAAAAAAGCGGCAGTGATTTCTTAGTCTCAAACTAGAGACTATTTACTAGTTATCGCTCGGCCTTCATGAAAAGTTTTTATATAACAGGACAATAATCTTGCAAATCTCAGATACGGAATTCTTAGTTCTATCCTTCCTTTTTGTAGCTACAAAATGCTCTGTTTATGTGTGACTGTACACCTGTGCAGTTGAAAAAACATATAGATTTTAACTGAAGCCGGAAGACGTCCACTGCTGGACAAAGGCCTCCCCCAAAGATTTCCACGACGATCGGTCCTGCGCTGCCCTCATCCAACGTATTCCGGCGATCTTGACTAGATTTTCGGTTCATCTTGTGGGGGCCTACCAACACTGCGTCTACTGCGTTACGTGGTCACCATTCGAGGACTTTAGTGCCCTAACGGCCTATCTATCCGTCGAACTATGTGCCCTACCCACTGCCACTTCAGCTTGGCAATCATTTGGACTAACTCGGTAACTTTGGTTCTCCTACGGATCTCCTCATTTCTGATTTGATCTCGCAGGGAAACCCCGAGCATAGCCCTCTCCATTGCCCTCTGAGCGACCATGAGCTTTCACATAAGGTCCATAGTTAGCGACCACGTCTGCGTACCGTAAATCAACAGTGATGACTGTTTCACACATTTGAACATAATTTGTCAAGATTTCAAGCTTATAATTTAATTACGTATTTCACCCAGCTGCCCTTCTAAATAAATATGATTCATGCAGGTGGAAAAACGAGTTCCAAGCTATTTCACGTCTCAATAGTAGGTAGTATGCACAGACTAACATTTTTATAGATGGAGCTTATCGAGCTGGACTAGCTTGATGGAGCGGGTAGACGTCTAATTAATTTTGGTATTTGAGGCACAACATCTACACTACTGAATATGTTTGCCATCCTTATATTCATCAATTATAATTGGATTCCAGGTTTGTGCTAATTTAAACCTTTCTTCCTTGTAAAAATTTCAAGCAATGTTCTGGATTACAATAGTTTCCTTCACCAAACGTAAAATTGATTGTCACTCAACTGGAATCATTTGTTTATGTGGAGCTTGACCCTGTGGTTCGAACCGGCTTTATTTTATTTATTTTTTTATATCTTATACTGTTTCCTAGTTGTTCTTTTAATTTCAGGCATAAGTAAGATAGTAAAATTTTTATTGAACATAAATACTTATATATTCAATATACTTAGATTTTAATAAACTGCATTAGTATAATCTGTGTCACAGATATTTCCCACCCACCGCGCCGGGTGGGGGAATTAACAATAAATAAATGTTCGGGATAGTAGGGGAATTAACAACTAATCATTTAAAAAATATTCCTATAAAACTATCACCATCAAGACAAATAAAAACCATTTTCAACTTCAAATCAGCTCATTGCGGCTTTTTAAGGTCAACTAAGTTGAGCTAGAATTGGATTTCCTTCTGTATTGCTACACTTTTACATGCTTAATTCTTATGATGGATATTGATTATTTAAAGCTAAGCTGTTAAGTATTATATGACTTGAATACACAAAATAAACCATTCTTTTTCCAGCTTCTGTTCTGTCTATTTATTTCTTTGCTCTGTGGCTCTTTCATACAAAAATAAAAAGAAGAGCAGTGTATCAAGTCATCTCAGTAAACAATCGGTGAGTCATTGCAAATTCATTCACACACGGTTCCAATAACAAATAATGTTATAATTTGTTGACACACCTTTAACCACATAATTTATGACTGTTTTCAGAAATCTCATAATATTAAATAATAATTTTTTGCATTAAATAATACATTTCCGAATGGGTGCAGGTAGTTCTTGACGTCCAATAATCGATTTTAAATCCTATTTTCAATAAAAATATTTCAATTTGTATTGTATTTAAAATTAATATTGGATTTGTTTTTCTAGAAATCGATAGGTATTGTAGATTTATTGTTAACTGTTTTGTATTTATTACAAACTTGTATCTTATAGTCAAAGCAGAAATTGTAGAGATTTTTGCTGATATCCTGCTGGAATAAAAAAAGATTAGTAGTGAAATTAATTTGGTTACGACTCTTTACTTTCGGTTGGACCAAAAATTCCGTTACATCTTTACCATGTTATATTTTATCAATATAAGAATGTTTGTATCTCTGAAGAATGATTATACGTGAAACATATCTTTATGTATACAAATTTCATGTCACTTTGTTTGTCCACGATGAACACCTAAACTGGTTAACCCTTTTTAATTTTTTTTCTATGAATAATTCTTTGAGATAAATTTTGGACGCGCAGTTTGATAGTTCTGCTATTACACTATTTCATTACAAGAACAGGGAAAAACGAAATAATAATTTTAATGATAAAACTTCTACAAATTTTGGAATTTAAAAAAAATATATATTCTTGATATGATATTTTGTTTATTAATGCGTTTGTTTAGACTTTAGATCAAGCAGATAGTTATTGTATAAAATATGATTGCATAAGAAGGTATTAATCAATTCTTGAGTTTTATCTTCCCAGCTTTATAGATGATGAATGAATGAATGAATAAGCCTTTATTGCAAACAATGTAAGATTCGTACAATATATACAGTCTAATCTAATCTAAATAATATTGTAAACTAAGTAATATTCTAATCTAAGTTATATTCTAATCTAAGTAATAATCTAATATAAGTGATATTCTTAATCTTCTACATCAGGGGTCCTCAAGCTTGAACAGCTCGCGATCTACCTCAAAATCGTTAGACTACGATTGATCGACTCTGAGAGGCATCAAGTATGTGTGATGAAGGATTGTCGTCTATGTAGAGTGTCACGATGACATAGATATTAGTTTTGCTGCTCTAAAATATCAATGAAAAACTCATAATTATTCAAAATTGCGAGTTTAATGGTTCTTATAAAACAAACGCGTTCTAGTGTCTAGAGTTCTAAACTTAACTAAAAGTGACTTCGGATGTTGAATCTGCATGACACTGCATGTCCTGAGCATACTTTTCATAAGATAGTACGGAAATTACCGATTTTAGTAACCTAAAACAAAATCTGTGAATAGTTCTATATCGGATTTCTTTCTGGAGATCGACTCAAAAAGCACTCGTGATCGACCTGTCGTTCGCGATCGACCGTTTGAGCACCCCTGTTCTACATCGTTCGCTTGTCTGCCGACATAGGCCTCCTTCAGAAATTTCCATTGTGATCTGTCCAGAGCAGATCGTCTCCACGTTGGTCCAGCCACTTTTTTAAAATCATCTTCCCATCTAATGGGTTGTCTTCCTTGATTCCTTTTCCCTTGATACCAGTCTATAATTTGATTTTATAGATGATATTTATATTTAAATAACTAGAACTTATTCAATCTTAAATGCTACATAGCGAGATTGGTTTAGAATCTTGGAGACACTTATATGAGTAATTGCTATCTTCTGTGGCTAATTTGATGTTCCGCTCAAAATCGATAATTTTAAACTGGTATAGCATACTTTTATACTATACTTTATAATTATACTTTTTTGTTAAATATGTTATGTAAACGAATAAAACGGTATTAGTTAAAAATACTTATATTTTTTATAAATTACTTCCAATTCTTCTCACCATAGTACTGGCCTAGGTACCTAGGGTATGTTGTATGACCATAAATCCCTTTTTTCGTTTTAATTATTAAAACACTTGTAACTATGAAATATACATGTATGATATTTTGGTAGTGAATTCTCAAATAAGTGACCTTTCAAAATATGCAGAAAATCGTTTGCGTACAGTTCGTCAAATAAAAAAATATAGATATCTAAAAAACTGTCCTAGGTACCCACACGTTCCCCTACAAAGAAGTAGGTGTAATGGTATATTACTAAAACATTGAGAACAAAAAATTGGGTAGAAATTAAAAATCATCCGATTGTACTCACGGTGATATTAACAAACGCAGCTACTCACAGCTTCTTACGGCCGTTTTGAATAAACTATCTATCCTTAGTTTAAACTTACTAGAGGTAGAAAAATCTATCCTTTTACGCTTACCTACATTTCAATAACATATCGACATAACTATAATATGACATAACTATGGATAGATAAGATCTTGTCATTAAACGGTGATTGCATATATCCGCAACTAGAGATACGTTATTGAAAACGGCCGTTAATTAGATTGGCACAGATAACAATATAAAGAAATGGTCCTTTGTATCTGTATAATAAGTGTAAGTAACGTGATAACGTGAAAGGAAAGGAAAGTTTATATCGTTAACAATGTTCATGTTGTGAATACGTAAGCGACAGTATGGACGTGACGATGGCAACAGTGCTCATATTGGATTTATGGACACCTCAGTGCATCTTAATGCAACCGTTGGAGCTCTGCAACAGTGCATGGCACTACACAGCTTCTGACTAACCCATTGTTCGAGGGTAAATATGGCGACGGGACTTTTTATCAACAATCATTTTATTTCTTGATATCACATTGATAACCTTTTTTGTTTGGAAAAAGGCATAAAAGGCATTTATTTTCTCAAAATTGATTCCTTTAGAATTATTTTTGATGTCATTTCCAATATACTAGGTACTACTACCGCTTCGGAAACAAATGGCACACTGAGAGAGAAGATGCGGCGCAAGAAACTCTCCGAGCATTCTTTTTTTTGCGCTCTTTTCAATAAAAATATACAGTATTGTACAGTCATTTCGTCCCAGGCTATCCGAACACTTAGATATTCAGCTGTACCACATATAATCACAACATTCTATAGTTAGTTTCTGTTTTTAAGATAAACTTAGTATACTAGCGTAATAGACAAACACTCTCCTCATTATTAGTGGGAGGCTCCTTTGCATAGGATGCCGGCTAGATTATGGGTACCACGACGGCGCCTATTTCTGCCGTGAAGCAGTAATCTGTAAACATTACTGTGTTTCAGTCTGAAGGGCGGCGTAGCTAGTGAAATTACTGGGCAAATGAGACTAAACATCTTATGTCTCAAGGTGACGAGTGCAATTATTGTGGTGCTGATCAGAACTTTTGGGGTTTTCAAGAATCCTGAGTGGCATAACATTGTAATGCGCAGGGCTTCTCAATAACCATCAGCTGAACGTCTTGCTCGTCTCGTTCCTTATTGTCATAAAAAAAATCATTGCGGCGAGACTAAATTTAAAATGTTCATGTGTGTTAGTGGTCTTTTGGTCAATCCTTATGACAAATATTGATAAACGGCGTCATATTCACGTATACAATTTTTTATTTTCTAACACATATTTTATTTAATTAATATTATCTTTAAAAAATATAGTCTTTACTGCATATTTAATGTAATATTTAGTATTTTAGTGCATATGTTCTGCAAATATAAAGATCACGAATATAGTATTACCGAATCAGCATTTCCCTGTGAAATGTTTCTTAACTGGATTGTTGCTATATGTAACAAAACAATCTAATACATAAAACGCCAACATTATATTTTTTAATTAATATCGGTTAAAACTCAGAACAATAACGATAAAAGCATTAAAATTAAAACGCGGTCCAACTTGACAGGAGATTAATGGACACTAAAACTTCGTCTAATACTCTAGTATAGTAAATTTATGGTTTTTAACAGGTCTTAAAATACCGAAATCATCAAGTATTTTTTTTATGAAAATAAGGGACGAGACGAGCAGGACGTTCAGCTGGTCGTAATTGATACGCCCTGCCCATTACAATGCAGTGCCGCTCAGAATTTTTGGGGGTTTTCAAGAATACAACTGCGCTCGTCACCTTGAGATATAAGATGTTAAGTCTCATTTGCCCAGTAATTTCACTAGCTACGGCGCCCTTCAGACCGAAACACAGTTATGCTTACACATTATTGCTTCACGGTAGAAATAGGCGCCGTTTCAATGTACTGTGTATATGTTGTACTATAAATAAATTCATGCGGATAGCCTTCCATCGTGTTAGAAGGGTTATGGATCATCTGGCAATTCTCGCACGCTTCGACAACCACCTTATAGCCTTATCTCACCATGCTCTAGTAGGCAACCCTTTCAAATTAACCTTTATAATTTTATAGAGTTTTATTATGAAAATTCCCTTTTATGTCGCTGTTTATCTATTGTGTATTATTTCTATCATGATATGTAAGTTTTCCAATAACATTATTTAAGCTGTGTACGTCGCTACGCTGAGAAATGTCTTAATACCGTGCGTGAAATTTCGATTAGCCTTATGTAAGAACGCCAAGACTTACACGTGCCTTAATATATTTGTTTTGTTTGGACAATTTCCAAAAAGTTCTTTGGTAATTGTCAATCAAAAATAACAGGGCAGAGGAAAGTTTGACCTTACACTGATGAAGTGAGATCTGAAAAAAATGTGTGGCTGAATGCGAGGCAGATGGTGAACCGAGAGAGAACTACATTAAATGTTACAAATCATTTATTTATTTAGGTTCAAAAAGAATACTTTTCGAATGCTGTACATTTTACCCATAAATCTACACTTTTTAAGATTTAATGACAAGTGGCAAGAATCTTGTTACCACCCATTATATTTATAGTTTCAGCATCAACAATTTTTTTATACAATCTATATTTCATATATTTCTGCTGCATCACCTGGTGTAGTTGCTTAATTTAGAAGGAAGTAAATAAATTATATAAATTCTATGTACTTATAGAGAATTATTATTATTATTTTTTTTTAATTTTTTACATACATTATATAAATAAAATAAAAGAGCCCTGGGGGTAGTTACTGTACTACCCCCAGGAAGAGAGTGAGGAGAAGAGAGTGAAATCATTTTAAGTATATTTGTTGTAGTTGAAGGGTTTATTTAATGAGAATAAGAAGAAATTTATGAGATTTCTCTATCCCGTTTAATATAGAAGGGGGCCAAGAGATGAGAGACTTCTGATGGGAAGTGAGAATCAGCTGCCGCCGGACATTCGCAATAGCATGGGCAAGGAATGCGATGAAACTTTAAAGTGACAGTTTGCTCTAAAGTCAAAACTTCAAGATTCCGAAATCGCGTGGTTCAGGAATATAGGCATATGAGTCCACAAGATGGATAGCCACTTTTGCAAGGTATTAGGATAGGGATTGCCTATCGATACAAGAAGTTTCAATTATATAATATATGAATATACAAGTTATATAAAGGGTGTTAAAAAATCCTTTACATATTAAGGCGTATATTGAGATCAAGTAGTGAGTACATATAAATATTGATTTTCAGGAAAAAATCACATAAAAAAATGTAATAACGAACCCAATTATAAAAGTTTGGACACCTCTGCCTGCGCCCATTTTTCCCCGCCCACACACCCATTTTATTCATGTTAGCTGCTGCGGGCGGCTGGCCGCTCAGCTGACACTAACTTTATGCCATTGGACCGAGTTCAGGGCGATGACCTTAGTTTACTGGTAGAATAAATAAGTCAGGGGTTCTCAAGAGTATCTCCGATATCGACATAGTCGGATGGGGATGTAAATTCGCAATATAACGTGATGTTCAGTCTTAACACACACAGTCAAAGAGTCAAACCGATCTTCTTCGATTTGATTATCAACGATTCGAGCCGTTCTTGGTGAAAACAGTACTCCGTGTGAGGCCGAACTTTTATCTCATACAGTTGCAGGCGGCTTGAAGTGAAATATTGTCTCCCCCTATTTAGTGCTTAGTGGAGTGTTCTCAAGTAGATACAAGGGAGACCTTTTGGTAATGAACCGATAAATTTGCGTCTTAGAAATAGACATATTTTTATTACACTTAACACAAATAAACATTGTATCAAAATAATGTTAAACGGGGAATTGAAGCGTATAAATTTTTATTAAAACCTAAAATTAAAACATGGCAATTTTAAATTAAATTAGTATTTATGAAAATATATAATAGTTACTATCAAGAATTATGCTAAAATGGGCACCGCTCAGCGTATGGTGTAGCAAATGCTACAGCGCTGATTTTCAGCGTAGCGTATTACGAGGGATGTGTGAGTTTGAAAAGTTTGAATATTTTAGATACTTACAGGATAACACATGCTTAAAACTGAAAACCTACACAAATAACTTATACATAGAAAATACAACATTGAAGAATAAAGAAAGAAAGATTTACCGATATAAGTAGTTACAAAATATGCAAATAATTAAAACAAAATATGATACCAGTGGGAGGCTCCTTTGGACAGGATGCCAACTAGATTATGAGTACCACAACGGCGCCTATTTCTGCCGTGAAGCAGTAATGTGCAAGTATTATTGTGTTACGATCTGAAGGGCGCCGTAGTTAGTGAAATTACTGATCAAACGAGACTTAACATCTTATGTCTCAAGGTGACGAGCGCGATAGTAGTGCCGCTCAGAATGTTTCGGTTTTTCAAGAAGAATCCTGAGCGGCACTGCGTTGTAATGTGCAAGGCGTATCATTTATCATCAGCTGAACGCCCTGCTCGTCTCATCCCTTATTCTAAAAAAAAACCTATGGGCCGCGAGTAACAATTATCTAAAATGTTCTGCGTATGAGTTGCCTTTTGCTTTTCAACAACAACAAAATCATAATTGACCGTGGATTAATTACCACACTGACATAGAGTATTTACGTAAATGGAGCACGCGACAGCCTCGCCCTTGCTCGGGTTGAACTCTACGCGGTAACAAGTTCACGTATACAGTTTCATTGTTTACTTCAAACAAGTCAGACTGACTACTTAAAGTATATATAATATGTGTTGACGATATCTATATTATATAGTAGTATCTATGCTTCATCTATATAAATGAAAGATGTAATGTTTGTGTGGTTGTAGGGGGTAATGCGTAATCGCTGGATCTACTGAACCGATTTTGAAAATTTGCTTACCAATAGAAAGCCATATTTGTGAGTGTCGTAGGCTATCTATTAACCCGTAAAATGAGACTTTTTCGTGGTGGGATTTGCAAAGTCTAAAAAAACACAGTGGATTAAAAACATTTCTTACGAATGCTGCCTTAAAGATGATGGTAGTGTCTTGAAAAACCCTTAAATTCTGAGCGGCACTACAATTGCGCTCGTCACCTTGAGACATAAGTTGTTAAGACTCATTTGCCCAGTAATTTCACTAGCTACGGTGCCCTTCAGAAACACAATAATGCTTACACATTACTGCTTCACGGCAGAAAGAGGCGCTGTTGTGGTGCCCATAATCTAGCCGGCATCTTATGCAAAGGAGCCTTCTACAGGTTGTATTCGAACATAATACATAAGCGTAAAAAGCGAATCTATTGTTATTGTAACCGAATTTGATTTTCAATTCGTAAACAGTGAGCCATGCTTGGAAATCACTCCTTAGTATTTTGAATATTCAACTGGCTAACACTGACAACTCAAAATTTGTCACGTATAGAGCTGTCGGGCCGTCTTTACGCCAGTATATTCTAGCCGCCTTCTTAAAACCGCATTCTTCATAATAAAAAGCTTATCGATCGACGGTATAAACCTATATGAGTTAAAACGTGTTTAAAGCCTATCGAACGTTCTATATAATTCCTTATTAATAATCGTTTGATAAACCTCCGATAACTAATACGTCTCTATAGTACGAAATGTTGCCATTTCGTACAAAAAAATATGATTTTAATTGATTTTGCGAGGAACTGTCTAAGGAAACAGACATCTTTTCAATGTCAATGGCTTGTTAGTTGTCAAAAGTTGATGTCAAAGTTTTTGTATACATTAACGATGTTTGTTGAAGGTGTCGGAAAAAAATAAGCCGTCTGGGAGCTTTAAATAAAAACACAAAATAATGTATAGTGGAATTATGTATCTTATATAGCCGCTACACTGTACAGAAAAGTCCGCGATCGCACATGTCTATCTCTTAAGGATAACATACCAAATCCATTTTTAACCGACTTCAAAAAGGAGGAGGTTATCAATTCGATCGATATTTTTTATATGTATTATTCTGAGATTTATGATCCGAATTACGTTTAAAAAAACCGACTTCAAAAACTGAAAAGTATCAAATAACTAATAATTTAATTTAATACACATTACCTTTAATACTAATAAAATATTATTAATTGTATGTGCTACATATTGATAGCTTTGAAGTCGGTACCTACACTCGCCACGCGTGACTTTGAGCGGGATAGCTTCGTCTAGAACAAAACAACCCAAGCGGACAGACACGCGAGACAACCTTAATAATTACAGTAAGTAAGCTGTTTATAATATTAAGTTTTATTTTGTTTAGAGCTTGGCACCGACTTAAAATCTATCAATAGGTAGCAAGCACTGTATATAAATAATAGCATTTTATTAATATTAAAGGTAAAGGTGTATTAAATAAAATTTTGAGTTATTTGATACTTTTCAGTTTTTGAAGTCGGTTTCTTTAAACGTAGTTTTTTTTAAACTAAAAAAAAAACTGGCAATTAAGAGTGGTAATGTAAAAGTTACACCGATAAGATATTAATCCTAACCGTTATGATATTACATAATATTATAAAATCGTTAAATTTTTAACTCTATCTTTGTAGACACATTTCCGATGGCCTTAGACTACATTGTTCCCGAATACTTAGGTACATCATATTTTTTATTTACCGAACAGCGTCTTTCGGGTCAGATTCCTGCCACCGAATTCCACCTTTGCACGACACGCCACAAATTAGGATATCATCCCCACCATCTGGATGTGTGGCGGTCCTCCACAGTGCGAGGAGGTTTCTTCCTCGTACTACAACGCTGTGGAATGAGCTTCCTTGTGCGGTGTTTCCGGGACGATACGACATGAGTACCTTCAAAAAAAGCGCGTACACCTTTCTCTTGTGATTCCTCTGGTGTTGCAAGAGAATGTGGGCGGCGTTGATCACTTAACACCAGGTGACCCGTACGCCCGTTGTCCTCCTATTCCATAAAAAAAAAGATAGTGATGAAGATATGAACTGTCGAATAGGAGACAGCTGATCGATGTCGACAATGTTTTTACTAAAATTTATTGAAGTAGGCGTTACTTTGCAGAAATCCATAATTATCCAAATGTTTTAAGTTTTTTTAGTGTTATTTCCGCCAATATTTGTCTTTAAACAATTCGATACGTGTTGCGCCTAAATTTGGCACGAGTCAGACTTTGGCGAGTCAACATGTCCTGAGGATGCCTCGTGTAGAGGAGAAACACGTGTCAAATTATTTAAAGACAAATATTGGCGGAATTAACACTAAAAAAAACTTAAAACATTTGGATAATTATGGATTTCTGCAAAGTAACGCCTACTTCAATAAATTTTAGTAAAAACATTGTCGACATCGATCAGCTATCTCGTATTCGACAGTTCATATCTTCATCACTATCTTTTTTTTTATGGAATAGTAGGACAAACGAGCGTACGGGTCACCTGGTGTTAAGTGATCAACGCCGCCCACATTGTTTTCACTGTCGAAGGCTTAAAATCGGAAGGGGCCCAATACTATATAAGTGTAAGAGAAGTTTAATTGAAGTGATAATGAGCGTTATAGCTCGAATATGAGATTATGAATACCATTTTTTAACAAGCGTCTAGTAGCGATATTTTAAACCTCCGATAAGTCTAGTAATATAAAGACAGTATTCTTCCAAGATGGGTGTCATCTTCGTATCGCGGGCGAGGTCAGCTGTCGCTGCGAGACCGGGCGGCGACCGCGAACACGATACACTATCTGATACCAGGAAGTGACTCAACCATCACCTTGATATGGGTTTTTGTTTGTTTTATACTATGAATTATGCATGTGCGTAATTATACTTAACTGTTATCAAATACTTAATATATCGCGGCTGTAAAGTAATAAAAAGGAAGAAAAGTGTGAGTACGGATTCTATTATTAGTAAAAGCTCTTTATTCGCGGGGTATATGTTCCGTAAATATGCCGCGAATACAGAAACCGTGAATACGGAATGGTAATTTTTATGGGATTATAGGGGATACGTTCCTAGGTGACAAAATAAAAAACAAACATATAGTAAAACAATTTAATTGAAGCTTTTGACCATGCTTATTAATTATTATCTTCAGGCTTAGACCACGGTTTAAAGAATTTTGTAATTTTTTCTTGCTTGGCAGTTTTTAAAAGGTGCTTCGTTTCAAACTGATATTCAGCACTGGCATTAGCAATTTGTCTTTGTTCTTCACTAAGATTTTTCAAAATTAAATGTCACATTTCCGGTGCTTTTTGAAGCGTCTTCTTGTATGGGCTGTGAATTTAACGTTTCCTCCAAGTCGATTTCAGTCAAATCTTCATCTTGCGATTCAAGCAACTCCTGAATGTCACTTGATTCTATCTGTTCGTACTCATCTCGTCCTATTCTATTAGCAATTTGGGCTATGTTGGAATTCTTTTTATTAATATGTACCGATTACATCCGCGAATAAAGAAATCTTTAGCCGCGAATATAGGACTTGGGTCACGATTTTTTAATCAGCGAATGAAGGAAGCGTGAATAAGGAGCTTTTACTGTATTCAGTTATATTGTTGAACGAGGGCAGCGCATGAAGGATAATGGTGGGGATCTTTGGGGGAGGTCTTTGTCCCGCTGTGGACATCTTTCGTCTACAATGATGATTATAATGATGAAGCTGTTTTTTGCTGTAAATGTGATCTAAAACGTTTTTATTTAAACGACTATTATCTAAACGTAACAAATACTAGCATCATATTTAAAAATATTTTAATACATAATATATGTAATTGTGTGTGTGTGGTGTGCTGTGCTGTGATATAGTGATTTTACATTTTATTTAACTTAATGCTTTATTTAGTAGTATTATTGTCTTTTTTACAATTTCATCTTATTTTCTACATTTATATATGTATAACATATTTATAAAAAACAATATTACAAATATAAATATAAAAAATAGAGTCTCGCCGGCGTTGGTTCACGACAATTCCGCCGGTGGTTAGGGCGACAGACTGAGGAACTTCCGCACGATGCGTGCCGTTCCCAAAACAGCTGCTTTCAGTAACTGACCCTTTATCCAGTTATTAAATGAGAGCCTCTTGAGATGATGGTCGAGGCTCTTTGCTATAAGACCGTTAACGGAAACGACTATTGGGACAATTATTGTTGAATCAACATCCCACATGTCAGTAACCTCGTGTGCTAAGTCTAGGTACTTCGACAATTTGTAGTAATTTTTCTTTGTGGCAATTTTTAATAGTATTATTGTTATTAATTCCAATGCTATACCATATCTATGTGTATAAATATAACACACACACGTATAATTACGTCACCCACTTTTACGTTCGCGCTAATCAGTGCGTGAACGGAACGTAGGTATTCAGTATTCCTGACACCACGTTATATAACAGTCGGTAACCATTTGTACATGCCAAATAAAGACTAACACAACATTGACACAAGGAACTAAAATAAAAGCAGCCAAGTAGGAGTCTGACTCGCCCATGAAGGGTTCCGTAGCAACAAGTAACATAATACTAAAGTTCTTGTAGTTTTTATAATATTGACACACTTTTTATACAAATTATCTTGCCCCAAATTAAGCATATATAGCCTGTGTTATGGGTTGCAATATACTTACTTAAACATACATAAATACATTTAAACATCCATGACTCGGAAACAAACATCAATATTCATCATATAAATGCTTGCACCTACCGGGATCGAACCCGGGACCTCTAGCTTAGTAGGTAGGATCGCTAACCACTCGATTATACAGGTCGTCAGGGTATCGTCGTGTAGTTCGTTGCAACTTTGATCGATGATTTAATAATAGTGTATTTTTTTTAATTAAGTTATTGATAATACCATTTATGACGTGTAAAAAAAAACTACTACAAGACCTATCCATAAATACCGATACGTATGTTGATGAAAAAAAAAATTTTGAGTTTCAGTTCTAAGTATGGGCAAACCCCAAAATTTATTGTTTTTTCCTATTTTTCTGTACAAATCTTAATGCGACTTACAGAATACATCTACTTACCAAGTTTCATACGGACGGACAAGTCATGGCAAATCTATAAGGGTTCCAAATTTTGCTACGGGACTCTAATAAAATGTAGAAAGTGCAGTTTTCAAGGATCTTTCGGGCAACTTAACTGTAGAGACAGTTTCCTTGCGCGGGGTTTCCAGGATGATATGGGTATAATCATTCCTCCTGTTCATGCCAATGCTCCTGTGATTCCTGTGTAGATGAGAATGTGGGTGGCGTGATAACTTAAAACTCACCTATTCGTACACTCATTTATCCTCAATTTCCATAAAAAATAGAACTTTATAAATATTAGTAAAAGATACAGTATCCAAAAGATCTAAATAAACTACTAAAGTAAATTTTGAGATTAACAGCCTTGTGGTTTGAAGCTGAAGGTTTATTTTGTACTGCACAGAAATTCGACTTAAGTTTTTGCAGAACTGACTGGGCAATTACAGACAATTTGTTGAGTTGTTTGGATGTCTGACTCATATTGAACAGGACGCTGCTAGTTGTAATAATACCTTGTCTAGAGTAAGCAGTTATTCTGGATGCTACAATAGTTATTTATGCAAGTGTTGTGTAATAAGGGGTATTAAAACACGATTGTGGATTTATCACACGAGGCGAAGCCGAGTGTGATAATAGTATCACATGAGTGTTTTAATACCTAATTATCAACAGTTGCATACAAGACTTTATCTACACCCAGAATATGAATCCTCTAAAAGATTCTGGAACAGTTAGCTTACTGCTAACATTAAAACACCCGTCCTAGTAGTAACCTAATATCATTCGTTACTGATTATATACAAATAAAATAAGTATTAATGAAACAATTATTTATTTTAGTAGTAATTTACATTTTGTATAGTGCAATAATTAAAATTCACTCGAATATAATGTTCTTTTGCAGCGTTTAAAATGAATCGCTCAATCGTAAACAAAACAATAAAAAAATCGAAGAAAAATGGCGGGGATTCGAATAACCTACTTTTTTTTATGGGTACCACAACGGCGCCTATTTCTGCCGTGAAGTAGTAATGTGTAACCATTATTAAATTTCGGACTGAAGGGCGCCGTGAAATTACTGGGCAAATGAGACTTAACATTTTTATGTCTCTAGGTGACGAGAGCAATTATAGTGGCGCTCAGGAATTTTGGGGTTTTCAAGAATCTTGAGCGGCACTGCACCGTAATGGGTATGGCGTACCAATTACCATTGAACGTCCTGCTCGTCTCGTTACTTATTATTATTAAAAAAAGTACCTCGCTAAGCGTGTGTTTTTTTTATGGAATAGGAGGACAAACGAGCGTACGGGTCACCTGTTGTTAAGTGATCACCGCCGCCCACAATCTCTTGCAACACCAGAGGAATCACAGGAGCGTTGCCGGCCGGGTTGTAGAATGCCAGACGTAGGGTTGCCAACCGTACTCGTCATCTTCACCACCTTGAGACGTCGTCGTCACTTTGAGACAAAAAATGTACCTACTTAATATTTTATGTTTCAAGGTGACGAGCGCAATTGTAGTGACGCCTAGAATTTTTGGGATTTTTCAAGAATCTTGAGCGGCACTGCATTGTAATGGACAGGTCGTATCAATTACCATCAGCTGAACGTCCTGCTCGTGTCGTCCCTTATTTTATAAAAAACAACAAGGGCCACCGGCGGACTGGAGGGGAGCAAAAGTGGCATTTTTTTCGGGAGGAATAATCGCGTCTCGCACAATATTTCAGATTTCCAAACAAAAACAATAGTCTATCACTACAACACTACTCACACATAACAATTATAACAGTACACTTACAATTTCACACATTCATAGATACATTCTGTGTCATAACAGTGTAATGAAGCTACCCAACTACATTAACAAGGTGTGGATGGCTGTGTCAACTGTCGATACTAATTATCGATATATTCGGTAGTCGGTTTGGGGATTTGGTTTAAATATTAATATAGAGGTGGGTATTAAAAACAAGATAGGATTTATTTCGTTAAGGTCCAATTAGGACTGTCTTCAAATTACGTAATTTTTATTTTTATATTGACACACTTTTACCCAAATTATCTTGCCCCAAACTAGGCATAGCCTGACCTATGGGCACAAGGCAATGATATATTGATATATTTAATACAATATACTTACTTAAACATACATAAATACATATAAACATCCATGACTCGGAAACAAACATCCATATTCATCATATAAATGATTGCACCTACCGGGATTCGAACCCGGGACCTCTAGCTCAGTAGGCAGGGTCACTAACCACTGGGCTATATTATTTGTATGGAATTTAATATTGAGTCTCTTTTTGTTTCAGGTCCACTGGGGCCATTGCCGAACGTAACGAGTGTGGATTTGGGTCTAAAAGAAAGTAAGTTTAAAGTTATTACTGATATTTTGGAAGTATACTTTACTTTCACGTGATAAGGGGAAGATTAAGCAGATCTACCGTTGGCAGTGAGTCAAGTGGCTTTGTACGAAAAAAAGTACAATGGATTACGTTCTGGTTTTCAACACAGGATTTGCCATACACATAGCTCCTTGTAATAATAGTAAAATGTTTAAATAAAACACTTTCAAAGGATGAAACGCGTATAATTGTAACTGTTTTTTTACATTAGATTTATGTCTGTCTGATTGTTTTCAGTCCCCGTGAAAATGAGGTCTGGAAAGGTAAAGAAAACGTCGGGTTAACTAAAATAAAAATGTAACTTTTACGCAAAAATCTAATGTAAAAATACAGTTACAATTACACGCGTTTTAATCCTTTAAAAGTGTTTTATTTAAATGTGTCACACTCGAGATAATCAAAGAAAATACAATAGTAAAATAATTAATAATTGTGTTCGATATTTGAATCGTAATTAAAAGATAATTAATCTGCCTTGATGAACATATCACTTCTCTTCTGTAGTTTACACTGTATTTTATATAGGAAACAAGCACATGCCTGCCAATAACAGTGACCATATTATATGATTCATAACGCATCATAAAACCATCTAAGGCGTAGCGTAATACGATACAACGATCGCATCATATTCTTCAAATCGCAACACGTCAGTAGACATGTACTACTATTTATTGGAAGAAAGAGATCAAGTGGCAGTTTCTACCCGAACGAAGACTGACATACAGTTAGTTCTGCTGTTATTAAATTTATTAAGTCTCCTTATTGCTACGAAATACGAATAAATAAATTCACTATTACAAAAGTCTAAATAAAATGGCGATTATGACATTTCCATAAGACCTAATTACTTACAGGACGACTGTCGCATATATATACTTACGTTACATTGCTGCGTTCGCTTGCAACGTTCCGGACACTGACGGACTTGTGCAGCAATAGTGGCGAAATGGCGACAGTATGAATATGAAGAATCTCATAATGTAAAAAAGTTTGGAAAATTAAAAGTGTTTATGCTAAGTGCTCATGTTGCACGTGATTTTTTTAGAGTAATTAATAAACAACTTTCAGATAGCTGTGCTCTGGGTGATGTGGTGTACATGTCTGGGGACGAGTTTCCAGGAGCGAGTGCATGCGAGAAGTGCAAGTGTTCTGGTGGCAATGTGGCGTGTGAGAAGCAGATCTGTGAGCCCAGGCCTGGCTGCAAGGCAGTCCACCGACCAGACCACTGCTGCCCTACATACCAATGCGGTGGGTTCACAAATAAAATATTATAAAACGAATAAAGAGAACTATTGACACTTGCCAATAATATTCTTTAGGCGCTTAAGAGGAAAACAAAGCTGAGGTCTTAGATTAAGAATTGGTCTCAGCTGCGTTCCAACTAGATACCGCACTATCTAAGAACAATAGATTCTATTAGATGCTTGTGTGCGTGGCATCTTGACACTCAATGGCATCTTTCAAATTTTGTAACATACGCTTCGTGTTATTTTACATTGAAATTAATAAAATACAAAATACTTACTGGTGTTATGTGATCCCAGTGTATTTCTTATTTCTTGTAGTATTATTTTTAAAAAGTTTTACTTCGCAACCCGGCATTTAAGTTTCAATTATTACCAAAGCTTAACAGAACAAATGGCATGTCAACGTCACACATTGTTCGAGACTAGCTCGAGTACGCCCACTTGGGAGTAGTATTTAGTTGCCGCACTTCACGACTACGATTGCGTTATCTTACGTTAGCAGCGGAGACCAATCTTAAATCTAAGATTGAAATGTTATGTTACGAGTACTTTTGTGTGTGTTGACTTGGTAGTAAGTGACCACTGTCGGCAAGAACTTAACAAAAACAACCAGTTTGTTGATTTTTAATATATTTTACATTTTTATTATATAGCGTATGTAATTGAGATTGCAATAGTCTGTGACGTGTGTTATGTTTCCGTTGTAAACGATTTGTACAACGTAATAGACAACAACGTCCCATATTTGAATATTAACTGAATTCACACCAAATCACTAAGTAAATATATGAAGACAATATAATCATGTTATGATAACTAACGACTTAATTAGTAATGCAAAATCGGTTTGCTCTATTAGTAATATGACCCAGATTCTAAATTTCGTTAATGCCATGCATATGTTTTGAATATTTGTTATTTAGTTTCATGTTTTTCATAGAGATTATAATGTATTTCAGAGTGCGAGCAAGAAGGTCGAGTATACGGTAATGGGGAGAAGCTAATAGACCCCCAGGATCCTTGCCGGGTCTGCTACTGTCAGGGCGGGGAAGTAGTCTGCAGACGTATTGCATGCTTTGTGCGTGACGATTGTCAGCCCCGACTTGTTGCAGGCCGTTGCTGTCCGGAATATGACAACTGTCCATTACGAGGTATGCGTTCAATTAAAAAACAATGTCAATAGAGGGCAAACAAATCAAGTAATCGCTAAGTGTACGCAGGCGATTACTAAGAGATGTCAAAATGTTATAACTGATATTAAAGCACTAATGTTTGATTATTTATGTTTGGGTTCTCCTTAAAAAAAATAACGCCTGAATTCGCCCGATAACACCCTACTAAGGTATTTACAAAATTGTTCTGTGATGCCAATGACATTAGAACGTCATTGTGTGATGCTATCTAAAATTTATGTTCTAACATCACCTGATTAACTGAAAATAAAAATAAAACTAAAAGAGAAAAAGTTAAAACTGATCGTATAAAGCTAAGCAGTAAAACTAATAGTATAAATAGAGTAGGTTTAATACTGATATTATGCTTATTTTGTATTTCAGGAGTAACGACGCTTCAAGGTATAACTACACCAACATACACTACTACAACTACTGAAATTAGCATGAGTCTTGTACCAGTTGCAGAGCCAGCTAAACCAGAAATTACAATCAAAGAAATTACACCAGTCTCAGAAATCCCATTTAAAACTGACGTCAAAGTAAAAGAAATCATACCGTCATCCATGGATATGTCTGAATATACGTCATCCAAGTCCCAAGTTATTCCACGCGAAGCTGCAGTGGATGGTAGTTCGACATTCAATGATTTACCAAAGCATGAAACTCCTCTCACGGAAGTCTCATTAGACACCAAGTTATCTACAGAAAGTTTTGATTTTAAGGATAGCAATAACACATCACCTGCGAAAATTAATTTATCAACTCAAGATTTAAGTGATAGTGCATTGATTCCTTCTAAAATACCAACTATGGCTATATTCTTGGGTTCACCGGCTGAACCGGCAATTTTAAATCCCCAAACAACTAAGTCTCCAATAATTGAAGAGGAAGACCCTTCTTTGTTTGATCACAATCCAGCTTTTCCACCCATACCCGATGATCTCTCTGTTATTGGCAATCACGAAGATGAAATTTTACCAGAACTAAATGTAGAAAATGAACATACATATGTACATGCTACTAGCGTAGCATCACATCATAAGATATCAACAGAATCCCCAATAATTATAGAATCGACTAGTGCGGGCTTGTTGGTTTCAAGTGAATTATTTAATTCCGATAATTCGTCTGAAGGCGCTTTTAAGACCACTACGACAAATACCGATTTTTCGGATTCAACCACTTTGAAAGAAAATTCAATGTTAAATTTAAGGTCAGTTTTACCAACTGAAATCTTAAATTTGCCATCTTTAATACCAGATGACGACTCAACTATTGAAAACGACGGCACGACTGAAGTGCAAGTTACAAATACTTATGTGGATACTATAATTACAACCACACACCAAACTGCAATCCAATTAAGTGATATGATTACGAAAAATCCCATTAATCTTAATATTGGTGAAGTTTCAGCAACGACAGATAGAATATCACTGTCATCAGAAAATACTTTCTCTACGATTGCAAGAAATCGGATGGCAACAAATATAGAAATAACATCAGAAAAGCATCCGAGTTCATTATTAATAGAAACAAGTGATCAAAATCCTCATGATGTAGTTGAAAAGATTTTAGATGAAACCTTCACATCGTCTACTTCTGACCCTTATAAAGCGGAGCAGACTTCTGAAACAGTTACACAATCCAAAGCTTTGCCTGAACCTAATATTTCCCTGGAAAATGTGGAAACAACTGAGTTTATTATCTCGCCTTATGGATCACAAGAAAGTGTGACTGATAATGTTGAGTTAATTAAAATGATACCTGACACCGAAAAAAAATCTCCTTTACTAGATACCCCTAAAAGCAGAAAAGATGATTTACTAATTAATGATCTAATTAAATTAGTAGGTGATGTAGCATCTATCAGTAACCGCACTGATGCCACAGAAAGTGAACATGGATCTATTCCTACAACTATTTCTGATTCAGAAGAGCTAATTCCAGTTAATGCTGGTTATAAAAGTAAGAATAACAATAATTGGAATTTAAACTCGATAACTGAAGTACCATTTAAGACAAAGACCTCTCAAAATAAACAAAAAATTATTGAGATAGAAGACGATGGTGTGGATGGCATTACCGATTTTCCCCCTCCACATGACAAAATCGAGCCCACAACCAAAGAGCCGATTATTGACAATGTTTCTGATCCTCAAAACAAGACAAAAAGTAAAGACAGGAAAGACTTTGAAATTATAACTAAATCTTACGTTCCAACTATAAATAGAAAACCCACAAAAGTTGTTATGGAAAAGAGCGATGATAAGATATCTTCTGAAGTAACTACCGGAATCCAAGACAATCCTTCTTCCACGCCTGGAATGGATGATCCTATTACATCACTGTCTGAATTCACAACACAAGATGGTTTCTCATCAACGGAAGTAGTCACGGAAGTAGGGTCACTAGAAAATTTAGGCATCATTGAGTGATCTGGGGATTATCGTGTTGTAATCTCATCCAGCATTTTTAACGCAGTGTCGTTGTTGAAACTATAAGTATTGTAGAGACTATTAGTGTTAGTATAATCTCTGTCAAATTAATTAATTATATTGTTAATTGTTGAGCCAATTTAGAGCGGTCGTGCTATATTTATGTTTACATATTATAAATAAGCGCTAAAAAGATGGCTGAATTTGTAATTCATTAAGTTGGATAAGTAATTTATAAAACTGCTTGGAAAACAGACGAGCTAGATATAGCTTTTCGTATCTCGCGTCCATTAGTTATGACAGAGAAGCTTTTGGTATTAGATTAAGTTATTTATTCTAGAAACAGCAGTAGAATGATATAATGTAAGATCCGACCATAGTTTCTGTGGATAAAAAGACATATTACACTATACAAATGACATTACTTTTGACAAATGAATATACGATACTTCTACATACTTTCATGTTCATATATTGTACATGAAGTATTTGGAAAATAAATGTTATGTGTGTCTGTCTGTTTATTTTTGAAATTGTAAAGTTCATTATGGCAAAGCCCAGTTCCACAGATATTTTGGTCACGCTGTGAGCAACCAAGCTAGTCATCAAGTGACAGGGACGACCACTCGTTCAATATCACCACGTTGCCATTCCGCAAGCTGAGCGTCTTCGATCATTCCATTAGAATTAGTTCCTCTAGTGAATAATGAACAAACTTAGCCAATATTTAGTGACCAAAACGCCCAAATGAATGAAAATTAGGTACAAAAAATGTAATTTAGAACGTAATTCTTATGATATTATATATCTATATTAGAGCGTAATGTGAAAGCACATTATATTTACTTATTGCACGATATTCATGTTATATGTCGCTTTTAAGTAACGCTCAATGTTAGTTTAAATTTTATGAACGTAATAATATTCTGAATTCAATTTCCTGATTAATTTATTGAAGTTAAGGAATAGGATAGAGACCACCCATGTCTGTTCATTTATACAGTGTAAAGCATATATTTCTTGAATGTTTACAAGTTTGAAATTCTCATCAAATTAACACTTAATTCACGTTATCTTTCAATTTTAAATAAAGTAGCTGTAACATCTTCTTTCTGCGTTCTCCATTTTTACCGTACGATAACTCTTTGGTATTGTAAAACAATTTTAGTTGGTATAAGATATTATATTTGGTTCGCTAATGGCTAGGCGGTCTCGAATGCCACTTTTTGCTCCGGAAGACCGCGTCTTTTCCCGAGCAAAAAGCGCACATGTTTGTAACAGTATATATTTAATGATTTTAATTGTTTTTTTTTTACAAATAAAACAAATTAGACTGAATTTATGTGTTTTACTTTTGCTTCTACTGTATAATATAAATTCTTCTCGTACCCATCGTCAAATCTTTTAACTAGGCGGTAACTCTCAATTGGGTAGTATCAGAATAAGTAAAAAAATATTTATAAATAATATAAATAGTAAAATTTTTGCGTAACTTAAAAAAACATGTTATAACCAAAATATTATGTTTATTGCTTTTCAAAATACTGTCCTTTACATTTTAAACATTTTTTCATGCGATCGAACAATTTTTTAAAACAGGAGGACCACAGATCTGAAGGTATGTTTTCTACGTGCTGATTGAACGCTATCACTGCATCTTCGGAATTGGTAAAAGTGAAACCTTTGATTTGGGAAAAATACAGAAATCACAGTGTGCTAGGTCGGGTCTATGTGCAGGATGGGTGATGAGTTGTACTTTTCCGGAAGCTAAAAATGACTTAGTTTCGTTGGCCGTGTGTGAAGAAGCGTTGTCATGATGTAGGAGAACGCGGCTTTTTGGTCGTCTTTCACGAACTTTTTTTTAACATCCTGGGTAAACAAATGGTAGAATACCACTCGGCATTAACACTATTTTGGTCTTCAAGTGGAATTGTGCAGATGGGACCCGTAGCTGATAAAAAAATGCGATCATTTTTTACCAACGTTTCTCCCCTGCATCAATTTTGATGGACTGTTCTCATTTTCAAACACCCATTCACAAGATTACTGTTTTTTTCGGGTTCAAAACAATAAATCCACGTTTCGTCTCCTGTGACAATGTCATAAACAGCATTATAATGTCCGTGGTCGTACTTCATTAGCATCTATAAGCACCATTCCACGCAGGCCAGTTCATGAGGGTTCCAACTACAACAATGTTTCCGAACTTTCAATTCTTCGTGTAATTTTCTGAATTTGGCTCATACAAATCCCCAATAGTCCTCGAATTGTCTCATAGGTAATCCGCGGGTTTTCTTCAATTAGCCGCTTAACAGTAGCCACATTATTTTCGTTGACGGTGGTTGAAGGCCGCCCCTCTGGCCACCTCTCTCAAATTCAGCAAACCATCGCCTCACGGTGCTCAAGCATGGTGCTTCTCGACGAGCAGCATAGTCTTGCGGAGAGAGAGAACTTTTAAAATCATAAAAAATCATCGCTCTAAAATCTTTTCGACTTAATTTCATTTTCGTTTCGTACGTAGAACTTTGATGTGTGATAAAAAACAAATGACAAGTGATTTCCCGCCAATTGTTTTTTTATTACTAAGAAGGTTGCAACGTTTCAAAAAATATAATAAATATAAATTCAAATAGTTGCAATCAGCTAAAAGTGCAAAACTTTTAGTGTGCCCTATGTATAATATTACATGTTTTTTTGGACTGTGATTTCTATAGGCTTACGCCTAAAATATTATTAATTGCTAATTGTGCATTTGCATTGTTTCATTACTTTTTTTTACATTCATTTTAATCTGTTTTTTTTGTGCGAGCAAATTTTTTTATTAGACAATAAGGGACGTGTCGAGCAAGACGTTCAGCTGATAGTACCTAATTGCCTGCCCATTACAATACAGTGCCGTACAATGCGCTGCCAATAATTTACGTAAATAAATCAATTTTCCATAATATCATTTCGGAACAACCTACTTCGTGCTGTCATATGCGAGCACGTAAATGTGGGTTCCCATGGTCCTTGTTATAAAAGGCCAGACCGACAGGCCATGGGAACCGTCGCACCCTATGAAACCTGCTGTCGCCCGTTCGATCCGTCGGGTGTCGGAAAGATCAAAGGCGCGGCCTGGCCTGTGATAACGCGGGCCGTAGGTTCGCATCTTTAACGTGTTGGACTGGCCGTAACGACAGGCCGGTACAGGCCTACACTCAACATGGGAACGGCACGGCGTGAGACGCAAGCAGCCGCACAGGCATCCACAAACGTGGCACGATCTGGCCTGACTTGTGATGACAGGGCCGAGACCCCACCTTTAGGGTGATTAAAATTTTGGATCTTAAATAATTTGTTTGTTTGAAAATTTCAATTATTTACTTTAAATTTTAGAATTATTTTTTTACGAATAAGGTTTGATAGCTCTTGTTTGTCTATGTTCATTTAATGTCGCCTGATTAGTGCCACGCTGTGTATACCTATAAATTTGCCGGCATCCTGTGCAAAGGAGCCTGCCACTGGTAAATACAATCAATCAATTCCGCTTCTGTCTGCTTTTTTATTACTCTATACCTAAGTACATAAAAAATACTTGTGCTGACTGACAGAACGAGTCATATGACTCAGACAAATGTAAACACAGGGTAAAGGAAATATGATTTTTTGGAAAATGACCTCAAACAAAATATCACAGTGCAGCGTCGTTCGCCTTAACTAATTTCTTAGTTAACTAGTTAGTAGTAGTAAGGCCAGAATTAATATAGTCTTTTAACGCCTATTAGATAATATAGCAAATTATTATAAGAGTACTATACTGTAAGGTATTGTTTCAAGTAATGAAATTTGAAAAACGATAAGGAGGTTTCACGGGTTACAGAAACAGTTAAAGTTTTTGAAGCTGAAGCTAGTTCAAGAAAGTCGATTAGAGTTGGAAAGGCTCTTATGGCAGTGCTCACGTACAACTGATCATGCGCAGAGATCCGTTCACGACTGTACTTTAGTAATATGTTCTGACACAACTGATTATTGCGCCGACACGCATGCCAGAGGTGGAAGATCGCCTTTACTGTTGGACCTTCTGTTGACCTCACATCCGGACAGCTACCTACTTTCCGTTGACTCTCCTTTGGGGTCATCGGATCACGGCCTGATCCGGAGCACCGTAACGACCACGCGCCCCCCAGGGGCTGCCACTGTGTTCGGCACTATAGGTCAGCAGAGTGAGATGAGATGCGATATTTTTTGCGTTCGACCCGTGCAGGCAAATCTGTTTTTCGCTGGAAGATCGAGATGCCGCTGCTGACGCTGTTGCTGATGTGGTACTTTAAGGTATTGTATGTTTACATAGGCTAGGGAATTCCCTCTTCTTTCACGCCCCAGTGAAGCACAGGACATCATCACCTCAAACTATTTCACAGCGTGCACCGCAGAGCTGCTCGAACGGTTGGCAACCAGATCTCTCAGAGCTGTTCGATTATGCGGACATTATGTTTTTGGACATCCTAAACCACATTGATAAGTTTTGTGAAGAATTATGTATCTTTAATATAGTGATATGTTTCCTGATAAGAAACTGAATGCCATGCAATACCCGTACTGTTTCTGTGTTTTCGAATAAAAAGATCTTATTCTTAATTTAAAAACACTATCCATGGCTCCTGCAATAATTGTAGTAAACATCAGAACCCGACATCATTGTATATCATCCACTGTGGTCATCCATAACTTATAAGGAGTTTCGATCGTTCATTTTGCGACCAAAGGCCACGTTATTCGCTTAGTTATTAATAATTTTCATCCAAAATTGGATTCTTAAATCATTTACTGAAAGACAGAATCAAGAACTCATTCAGAAGAGAAATAAGTCATACCAGAATAGAATGGGCAAGAAACAATTAACTCAGCAGGACAATAAATTTTAGATTTTAGTTCAGCAATCTGCAATAGTATAAGCAATAAGTTTGCAATAATAACGTTTGTAAGATTTCTTTTATACTATGCATTATCTAAGTATTTATTTAATTTAAATTTACAATACTATGAGTACATTAATTCTGAGTATTTTGTAAATGTTCTGGTGGGTATTATTTTTGTTGAATAATACACCTTGACCAATTCGTATTACCTAGTTGTGATTCCTCTGGTGTTGCAAGAGAATGTGGGCGGCGGTGATCACTTAACACCAGGTGACCCGTACGTTCGTTTGTCCTCCTATTCCATAAAAAAAAACCTACTGACTCTGCTTAGCCGGGTAGAAACCTTTACTACAAATAAAACATAATCTTCTTAATCTTACCCTAATATACCTTTCCAAAGTTACCTTAGAAGGTTACTTTTACTTTAGATATTTTATCTCCACGCAAGAGAAAATAAAAGCTGCTTTCGCGTCCTCAGAGTCTTGTGACCTGGCGAGAATTACTGATGTCAGGCGGCAACCTAAATGGTTTCTTGTGTTCAGAAATCATTTTCATTTACTTGATATTTTGCAGTTATCCCTGACTATTTTAATATTGTGATATGTAACTACTATTGATTCTGCTAAGTTTTAATGATTTTATGTTTGAATAACGTCATGTTTCATTGTTTTGCTTGAAATAAATTATTTCTATGTGATAGTAGGAAATTGTGAGAATACTAAGTCTATTTAGCTGAAATGAGAAGAAAAATTTAACTTTCTTAATTGATATTAATTTATCGTTATTGGCTACTAACTAAGAAAAACAAACATAATGTAATACATACAAGAACGCGGCAACGAACCCGTTGTATTTCATGATAAAATATTTCACTTGTTATCCGGGACTAACAATTTCTGCAAATTTTTGCAGGTTAGTCTTTAGTTTTAGTTTTTAGTTTTTAGTAGGTTAGTCACAAATATACAACTAACTCAATTGTGAAAGTCGATAAAACATAAATAGAAAGCATCGCAATAAAAATTCTTACCATAACAATATTTGTCAACACAGCGGTGATTATTTAATTAGACCTTGAGTGCTGGAACATCGCTCTAAAAATACGGTACAGTCGACAACAGATTATAATATTTCGTATTTCGTCGATTTTTTTTTTATTTTTTCAATTGAAAGACCATAATCGAGAAGCGATTAAAACATTGACCCGCTCGCCATGAATAGTCTTTAGGATCTCCCATCAAGAATGTTTTCATGGATGAGGATGACACACCAGCGTACATACGCATCAACAATATATCATAACGGTACATTTGAATTTGGAAACCAAACACTCATTGGTGCGCCGGATGAGGGTCAAAAGGGTGCCACCATGAGAAATATATACGAAATCCCATTAGGATTCAATCTTTTTAATTTCTTCACTTTTTGTACTATTTTTAGGCGGCACTTTTAAGACCGGAACAAATGGAACCGTGTTGTCTACGGCTGCTGAAATCAGGTCGACTTGGTAGGTACTTACTGAAAATTAGTGTTGGACTTGGGGTGATCTTTATTTTAATTCCAAAAATGATGAGTGGGTGTCATGACATCCTATTTTTTTTACTATGTATATAATATGTTTTGTGCTCTCATGAATAAATTCATACTTTAGTTTACTTTACTTTTAGATATCTGGAGTGGACCAAAGTAGCCTCTAAACAGAAATAGGCAAAAACTAGATGACTTCCAGAAACATTACGTGTAGGTACAAACATAAGGGTAAGAGATTGTTTTTGGGTAATAATGCTAGGTGATTGCACGAATGCTCGGAATACCAACTACGATGTAAAAAGCTTGTGGATGTCTCAAAAGAGTTCTGGGCTGGGGTCACTAAGGGAGTTGGAATGGCTTCCTTGAAACATTATTAAATAAATAGAGAATGTATAAATTAGATAATATCATAAGTATATTAAGCGAAAATTTTTAGGAACAATGAATATTTAAACTAATGTATTTGTTAAGCAAATATACATAACACGATCTTTGACAATGGCCTTTGAAACATCCGTCTTCAAACATGTACTGGTAATATAAATAAATTACTTAGTTCATACTGTTAATTTATAGATTACATTAAAACTTCCACTTTTATTATTATCTTGATGATATTTTTATTATTTTTCAAATTACATTCCATTCCTATTTACACACTTTTGTATTCTTGTAAAAGCTGCTTTAGCTTTTCCAGTCTTTTTGAGGGACGTCGTGAAATAGCCTTATGGAATACGTTCACCAACTCTTCAGGTTTTGTAACCCTATGCCTCATAATTTATCTTTAATTTTCAGAAATAAAAAATCAAAAAATGCAACATCCAGACTGTATGGTGGATCCGTCATTAATCTATACTTGAGTCCTTCCATAAACTCATTCATTATCTTAGCAGAATATGAGGACGCCTTGTAGTGTTGAAGGACGATAATGCTGCGAGGACGTTTTCAGCAAACTTTTCAAAACATTACACAAAAAAGGTTTCATCGCCAGTGAAAATATTATACACAGCCAATCACTGTCTTAAGTTCTATCTTTTTATCATTTTACGGCACCTCTCTAGAGTTTTGATTATCCGTTAAAAATACGAGCATGCAAGATTTTTGCACTTGTCTCTTGAGTTTGAGTAAAATGTAAGTAGTATGGTATCAACTTTCATGTTCTCTTCAGTCTAAGTAAAAATCAGCATAAGCTCTAATATTTTGTCGAGTTAAATTCATAGTACTGCTGCCACACAATTTTCAAAGCAATGCCAAATGACAATCACACGAACTAAATTGTAACCTAGTCTCGGAATATTTATTGTATTAGATATAAGATCAACATGCATCTTTCACTCGCCGTGAATTTTCTCTTTCACTCAATAGATTTCTTTGCTTAATTTGTTATAATACAATATTTACCCGACCTAATATCATGTTACGTTTCAACATTGTTTTGAAAAAATAAACATTACTCGAACGGCCCTTCCGTTTTTTAATCTATTTAATATTTTTTAGTGTCAATTTTGGATGATAATGTCAAAATAAAGAAAACACTCTTTTATTTAAAGCAGTCGTTCTTATATTTTTATGCATTTTTTAATTTATTTTCTGCTAAGACAAGTAAATCTTTGGGATACTTTACAAAAAAAACGAACACAAGAATATAATATATAATAATATTCACAAGAAATGGTGTACTCTGAGCTCGGTTAGTTGTAGGTATTTCAAATTGCTAAACTTTAAAAACGACGAAAAGTTTTTATTTAACTAGATAATGTTATTATATTATAATTGAATAATAATACATTTTATATAAATACAATTTTATATAAAATGTAAGTCATTTATTACAAGTATATACATATTTTTTTTTTAAATTAGAAGAAAATCTTAAATACTCGAGGAATATTTTGAACACATGAATGAACAGATAATGTTTTCTTGCGTCTTGTTTTGATATATGCATGTTAATATGATATGGAATATGTTATCCGTTTCTGAGACTGTCCATGAAATATATATAAAATAACGTAAGTAACAATTAATTGGATTGTTAATGAAATGTATTTATGTTTATTTTATAGAATTTGTTTGATATCATATAATTTATTACTGCTATAAACAATAGTTACAAGTATTCTTAATAAAAAAAAGTAACAAAAAAACAACCGACTTCAGAAACACTATTCCAAACCAATAGATATAATGTGCACAAAAAAGTATAAAAATAATTGCGTATTTTTATACACTCTAATTAATTAATCTAATTCTAGTTACGATTATTGTAATTTTCGGAATCGTTGTCCTTCCGCCGCGACCCGCTCTCGCCTCTCGCCTCCGACGACTCAAGCACATCTCACCTATAACTATGTAACAAACCTATCTTTGATGACACCGACTCCAAAAATAACATTAATCGTAACTAGAACTAGATTAATTAATTAGATTGTATTAAAATACGCAATTATTTTTATACTTTTTAGTGCATATTATATCTATTGTTTTGGAATAGTGTTTTAGAAGTCTGTTGTTTGTTTATTATTATTTTTTTTATTTTATGATTTTTAGTGAATTTGAAGTACACTAACTAACAATTTGTCTAAATATGTGTAGATATACTAAATTTGACATTGCAGCAATGAACGTATGTGCTTTGCAAAATGATTACAGTTAGAAATTATGCCACAGATCGCACCCTTACTGAAAGTCGTTAAGGAGTCCCATTGATCATCATATTTGACTACGACAATTACTTGACCATAACTATGTTATGGTAGATGACTTAAATATCCGGATAGCATAAAAAAGATTCGGTCGAGTATCGTTAATTTGCTCAAAAATTGAAGAGTTCCGTTACTTTGTCATGGATTCCGTAATCAGAACCTAACCAAACTCTCACTAAACTATCTTTGAAGTATATCCCTTCCAATAAAAAAAGAATCATCGAAATCGGTTGGCGCGATATTGAGTTATTCGTAAATTTATCATCCGCTTTGCTATACGTATGTATAGCATATTTAAGACTTTTATGGTTTTCTCATGGATGCCATTGTCAAATCTGGACCAAATTACACGGGAAGCACCAGCTTTCAAGTAAAAAAAGAATTATCAAAATCAGTTTACCCAGTCAAAAGTTTTGAGGTAACAAACATAAAAAAAGAACATACCGCAATAAGCAAATAAAATCAGATATTGTTAAGTTCATTCCATGATATAAAAAAGAATAATAAATTTGATAAAATGATAACAATTTTGTGCACGACTGTCCATAGTTTGGCAAGTGGCGTTGTATTGCTCAATCTGCAGCAAGTGCCTGCGAAGCGGACGATGCAATGTGATGCACTCTCCTCTTGATCAACATACAGAGGCTTCAGTAACCTGCGCTGAGTCTTCTTACCCACGTTCAAATATACATTGCATCAGTTTTGTTTACGATAAGTTTTGACCCTTTTGCTGAATATAAAATGGCGCTACTCACTTGCACTTTTATGGTTTATATTATTTAAATATATATTCCCTACTTGTAATACAATAATTCATTAGTTCAAACAATTACACTTGTAAATGCTAAAGTTATACATTTTTCAATTTACCACCACATCGGAATAATTGAGCTTGAAAAAGAAGAATTGGCAAGAAATTCATTGCCAGCGACTCTTTTGTATCTATATCTACAGATCCAGATTTTAGAAAGTATAAACACAATTATCTAGTCTTTGTTTCAGGCAGCTTATCACAATAAACTATGCAAATGTTGAAATGGTGGTGTGTGATTTGAAGAACCAACAGTTTTAATTACGAAAAGGGTCAGATTTCTAAAATGGTTTACATTCAGGTATAACGGACACAGTCAAAGATGCTGCCCAACAAACAAGCAATAAGCGATAAAGCTAGAAATCTTTTGGCGAATCAAATCTGCAATAAATAAAAATGTGCAATTCACACGTGTTAGAAGTAAAACCTTCACAAATTTTGAGTTTTTTTTTTTATGGACTAGGAGGACAAACGAGCGTACGGGTCACCTGGTGTTAAGTGATCACCGCCGCCCACATTCTCTTGCAACACCAGAGGAATCACAAGAGCGTTGCCGGCCTTTAAGTTCAAGATAATGAGACGAATGTAAAATTGCAGGAAGATAATTGTAGGTATTAGTAATGATCAAAGTGATACAAATTTTCATAATTATTTTACATTTTATTCGTATATACTACAAAGATTTATTCAGACTCAGAGCTCGATGAAATACTGTATCAATTACTGTTTTTGATCTTGTTGTTGATACAGTGTGACTGCTGCACATTTTCAAATTGAATTCGGCGTCCAAAAACTCAATCAACGGAATCGCTGTATCTGACGCAAAATTTACATTAAACCTCTAAACTGCATATTTAGTCCACAGGTACAGGTTGCTAGGATGACATATGATTTCAATCGCTATGAAAGACGTTACTATCACCGCTACCATACTTATGTTCTCGTGTCTATGTAGTGTTACGTGACGTCAGAATGTATTAAGGTATACTCGCGTCATATATAAGACAATCTCTTCTTCAACTATGATCGCCTGGTACCAAAACACTGTATAACGCTTCCTATCTTATATTCTCCTTTTTTGCTGTCTCGCTTTTTCGTTTCATCGATTTTCAAATCACAACGATGCCAAAAGAAGTTTTCACTTCAAAAACCTGTCATTAAAAGTTATTTTAATACAAATATTTGTAAGCCTTTATTCACAATTTAGTCTAAAACACCTATGATAATAATTTACATTATAACATACTTTTAACTTTATAATTCTAGGCTATTGTGAGTGTATTGTTTGCGGCAAACGAAGAACTCGGAGCGCAGATGAAATACCTAAGTGAAACGTTTTAACTGTTGCACGACTCAAGTTGCACACTGTTGTGGTAATTAACACGACTACTGCCCTCTGTACACTTCCTTGGTGTTTTACTTTCATATTGCTCATGTCAAAATGGCTAGAAATAAGATTTAAATTTATCACGCATGGAACGAAAAGAAACTCAGTCTAATATTGTGGCTAATAAGTGCTTAATATATTATGTACCTACTCTGGCTATAGAGACTGTTACAATTTAAAAAAAAATCAAATATATTACATTCGAATTTAGAATATTTCATTCTTATGTGAAAATTCCAAGGACTTATTATTTAAAGAGATTTTTATCATAAAAAATACGAATTTAAATACTAATTTGTTATAATAAGGTCATTTTTATTTTGAGAAAAGTTAATAAGGGTTGTAGGTACTGTACATATAATGACGTTTCTTTGTTTATATTATTATGACGTCACGATCATGGCGACTCCCTTTTTGGCGCGACTATTTATCGTTTAACTTAAAACCAATTTTTCTTAGCGTGAAGTGGAATTTTTTAAGGAAATAAAAATATCAGTTGGCTACCGAATCTTTACGAACATTCTCTAATATATTTAAAAGAATCTATGACCTATTGATCATGCATTATATTAAGTTGAATGGAGGCTTTTTTGAATGAGCTTCATAGCGTCCGGCAAGACACTACAGTAATAGTAATGTTTTGTAGAACTGAAAAAACAGATCTATTTAAATGTAATAATATTTATTGCAAAATCACTGGGTATAATAATAATAATAATTCTTTATTGCAGGCATAAAATCCCATACACAATATTGAGTCGTACAAATAAAATAGTATACAATACAATAACAAATTTATTTTCATTAATTATTTATCTCAGTCAGATAAAAGCAAAAAGAAAATAGCTTTGAGTCCAAAGCTATTTTCGGGACACTTATATACACTTCGGGAACTCTCTCCGGACCCTTTCCCGCTTTGAAAACAAGCATTTTCGTCTTCGTGACATTGTACTTCAGTCCGTGAGAGTTGGCATAACTCTCACAGACTGACAATAACTTTCCGAGTCCTTTGATCGACGGCCTAAGGAGCACCATATCGTCCGCATAGCTCAGGTTGTTAAAGCAAACACCATCGATATGGCAGCCGACTCCAGTGCTGCTCAGCCCGCCTATCAGGTCGTTAACGTACACGTTAAAAATATATATTCATGGATATTTTTGAGTTTGAGATCTGTTTAAAACGACCATTTAAAGTACAAATGTTAATTATATTATATTGAGAAACGTTACATATATTTATTTTACCAATTACCATATCAATTACATTAATTAAGTACATTGCTATTGCTAGATACTATTATGCGAGGACTCACAAAGTTTTAGCAGCAACTGCAACAACTCCTCAAGTCTATTAGTAAATAGATCACAATCAGGTCAGATCAAGACTCGCGGCACGAGCGTCGCAGTACGTGCTTCCGTGAGACACGCGGGTACCGCCAGAAGACGGTGATTTCTGCTACGACTATAATTGTCAGATATACAATCGATTCCTACTGATGATGAAAAACGCCGTCGTACAAGCACGGGTAATAATCCAGTTTCCGCTTAGATACAAGAAACGCAAAAATTCATTTCGTACTTTCTCAAGCATAAGGGAATAGGTTACATCTAAAAGGCATAAAAGGCATTTATTTTCTCAAAATTGATTCCTTTAGAATTCTTTTTGATGTCATTTCTAATAACTACTAGATTGTATTATATTGACGGTGTGGAAATCGCGAGCATTCCTTAATACGAACACTAGTCTCATAAAGGACTCTTGAGTGACTGTTATTATATGGTCGTGGTCAAATGTCACATCCAGATCTTTCATTGAATTTCGTGTACTTATGAGCTTAACATTAATGCGGTACTGAATATATGAAACTGACTTGAGGACATTGCTTTTCGTCGTTTTAGCTTCAGCAGATAATTTTTAGAATAATTTTAATGTATATCTCTATGATACAACCACATCTTCTAAGAAAACAATTACAATACAAAATAACCAGCAAAGTGGAACAAGTTAAATATTAACTTATAATTAACTTTAAAATACTAACTTAACGATTGTATTCAGTCAGCAATAAACCGTGCAGTGTGAAATATCAATATTTACCCAATATTAATTTAAAGTTGCCTTATATAATGGAAAATACCATTAAGTTTTATGTAACGATTAAACTTTAATTATAATATCAATCCGATGTTACCGAAAAAGATTTCTCGAAAGCTCCAGAAAGATAGTAGCTATCTGAAGAAATTATATAATATTATTTGGATGTTCATATTTTTTTAAAAGCATATTTTTTTAAGGGAGACAGTCGCAGAGTGACGTTCATAATATCTCCCCTTTTAGTTCGAAAATCAGCTCATTTCGTAATTTACTCTCATAAAAAATATGTTTAGGTTATGGTCGGAAAGGACTTATATTATTTCAGGGGATATTCGCTTGCTGATAAAAACTGCCTTAAGATTTATAATTTGAGCAACACCACGACTTTAAAATGGGGCAATATTCATGGCTGTGATAAATTGGTACTATTCAGGGCTTAGACATTTTTGAACGCGTGTCGTCCCAATGCTTTTTATTTATGTCCATTGTCCCACCAGTAAAAAAAAGAGACTTTTTTAACTTTCTGACTTAGACAAAACTTCTTCCTGTAAGATCACTAGGGAATAAAAATAATATAATCGACCTCGTGTCATAAGTACGCTAAAGATTCAAAGTCAAATTCAAATAGACTTTATTTTAAATAGTTTGAAACTAAGCGCATTTAAATTTTCATTATAATTTTTTAAGTGAAAATTACTCAATAAGAATAAGTAAAAATGTTCTTATTACACAATAATGTTCTTATCACAATAAACTCAACGTCCACATTACCAGTAAATATTTTAATATGTTAATATTTAAATTTTAAACGATTATAATAAAAATAATTATTATACCATTAGATAAGTAATAATTTCAAAATTCGGATGAGCATATTGAATGTATCATGACACCAGGATTACAGCGGAGCGGGGCGGTGAAAGTACGATGGAAGGGCCCTATATGAAGCGAAACAAACCGCGCGCGCCTCACATTGCTGTTAGCCTGGTAAGTCTAAATCTTATGTATATATTTTATTAATCTCTGTACGTGTTTTTTATGCATTAAGAATTAAGTGGATGTGATCGTGTCTAGAAATTTCACAAAATATTAAGGTCTTTTAAACGTTTCTTTTAAAAGAATCTGCATTCAATTAAAAATCTGAGTATATTTAGTAACTGAGGTAATTTAAAGTTAAACCTTATGATTTTATTTTTAAATATAAAGTTATCTCAAAATAAATGCATTTCAAATAAAATTATAACAGTCTGCGTACTACGTTCGTACCATAGAGTTCGTACAAGTTATCGTACTGTACTGAACTGGAGATAACAGTTAATATTTTTAATCAATATTTTACAAATTTAATTAGTATGGAATAAAAAGTTTTATTCAATAATATAAACAAACTCGAGTAATTTTTAAATTTACACATACATCTTATACTGTGTTCAAACTTACTATGCAGTTTCCATTTAAAACCATCTCTAGTATTGCAACAGGATGTGGTCGGCAGTCACTTCCTACCCCAAAACAAAATACATGACAATTTAAGATATATTTATCTTCTTCTTCTATATATATAAAAGAGAATGTATGTTTGTATGTTCCCTAATAACTCCTAAACTATTCAACCGATCTCATTGAAATCTTTTGTAATAGATTCTTAGATAGGTTTACATATATAATTTATATGGCAAAACAACGTTTTCCAGGTCAACTAGAAGGTAATTTTGAAAAATATGTGAATTAAGCTTAATTCGGAAAGAAGCTTTTCAAAATAATTAAACGAATGTTATGAATTCATATAAAAAAGATTTAAATTATATATAATTCCCTTAGTTAATTTTTAAACATTCAAATTTCGTTCTCATTGTTGTTTAGTAAAGTTCAGACGTAAGGCGCAACGAGAATAAAAATCCAAGTCAGTCAACCCATTCCCTAAGCAGTTTCTCTCTAGAAGAACAAAGACTTGAAAGAACAAAACTTGCAGGCATTTACTAGCAAGACATATCCCTCGCTCAATGGTGTATACATAATAGTATAAGTAAAAGTATGTTAATGTATCCATAAAAACATACTTGTGTATGTGTATAGAATGATACATTTAATGAATATCATTACATAACCAAAGAATATGTCCGTTTGTCCATCCATCGCTTACCACACCGACATTAGATTACACAAGTAATCATAATTGATGGCCCAAAATTGTTAAGCTCTTGAGTAATCCGTAGGGTGCGTTCACACTGCGAGATCTTGAATCGTTACAATAACTCTTTGAATTATTCTGTTTCACTTTTGAATGCTTTTAAAAGTAATTTAAATGTTAAGATTCATCATTCTTGCATAAATCTTACCATGATTTGCTACTGTGAGCTGTCATTAGTTGGTTTTGTCTAAAACAATAACTCTACTTAGTTTTACTTATGAGGTATTTCCTTAAAACCTATGCTTCAATTAAGTTATCATGCCTACGCCTTTTATTGTCTCTATAAGGTAAAATATGCTTGGAACTTTGAGTTACATAAAGTTTTTACATTTTTTTGAGTTTTACTTGTACTTTGCCACCTACAAATGAATGCGAAAATTTAAAAAGTTTGAATACTTTTAATTTGTTCTGCGTTTCCGAAAATTTGACAAAATATGATAAATTTGGTGAAATAATTGTAGCGACAATAGAAAAGAAATCTTAGCCTACCAAAAAACACGTTTTAAGTTCAGATGTGTGGCTATCACGGTAAAGGAGATACTGCTCGCTAACAAACGGGTTCACGAAAATCGGAGTCTCAAGTCTTAACCAAACAAATAAATACTTAAATAAAATAAAGAGCGGATTTTCAATAATATTTTGTGTACTTTTTTAGCCTAATTACGTTTAAATTTGGAAAACAAAATTAGATCGAATTTTGCTCGTTGATCGAAGTATATTTTGTAGGGAAAAGGGAATCATTAAAGTAACAAGCAGACGTTAATGTGAACGCGCCTTTACCAATAAATATGTATACTCACGTAGCAATTGAAAGATGAGCTACGTTGTAATAATAAAGTTAAATTTATTTCGAAATAACTAGTTTCGTTCCTATAAAGACAGCATGCTTTATATTTCAAAAATAACTATTCGATTAATTTGCTTTAGGTTTTATGAATATTTATTGAAGTAGGCGTTACTTTGCGGAAATCCATAATTATACAAATGATTTAAGTTTTCTTTAGTGTTAATTCCGCCAATAAACAATTCGACACGTGATTCGCCTCTACACGAGGCATCCTCAGGACGTGTTGTCTCGCCAAAATCTGGCACGAGACTCAAAGTTTAGTCTTGGATGTCTAGGATGCCTCGTGTAGAGGCGAAAGACGTGTCGAATTGTTAAAAAACAAATATTGGCGGAATTAACACTAAAGAAAACTTAAATCATTTGTATAATTATGGAATTCTTATTTATTATTTATGTTTGTGCAGAATATATTAAAAGTAAATATAGTAACATAATATTATTTTAATACACAGATATTATTTGTTTAATGTTTGATACATCGATGGAATTCTCGAAAAAGAATAAAGGACTGGATAAAACCTATCAGGAAAAAGTATTACTATTCGGGAAATATATTCATTTGCGTATTCAGCGATTTTTATATGCTAAAGGAATACAAAAACATATTCTGTAATTAACGCTAAATTTTTGTTATTTTAATTTTAATTGTTTTTCCTTAAATAGGAATCCGTTTACATAGCAGTTGAATCAATTACTGTACTCAATAACTCAACAAACAACAAAATTTACTCGTCTAAGGCACCGAGTATTTGACATTTGAGTATTATTGTTGCAACACTTTACATATATTGCAATTGTAATGATCTGTAGAACGATGAAGCTGTAACTATTGATTTCAAAGTTTCTTGCCACTTCTTCTAAAGCTCAGTTTTGTATGAAACTTTTGACATTCATAACTGATTTTGATTTGATTTGATTTTTTAATAAAGAGGAAATAGTCATTAGGTTTACATCGTGGTAGGTATTGATAATATGATAACAGAGGCCGAGACTTTAAAGACGACCATTTTTATGGCTATCAAGCTCGTTGTGGCAAAGTTGCCTCTAGCTGACTACAATCCATATTACAGAAGGCGTCTGAATACCTAATCCTTGATCGATTGTGAACTGAAGTCCGCAAGTACCTTATAGGTGACAATGAACGGAGACTTTTTCAAATAAAAAAAACTAACGATCTTACTGTGGTATCTCATCAGATGCTTCCTTAAAAAAATAAACTTAAAAAATGGCTGCACTCCAGAGGTACCGGTACAAGTGAAAACTTGAACATTAACGTTGTGCATTTTTGAATATTTTGGAATGGTTAGGGAATAATTTCGGACGATTTGCTTTATTTATTAGTTACTAGCTGACCTGGCAAACGTTGTTTTGCCATATAAATATTATATATGTAAACCTTCCTTGAGCTACAACGAATCTATTACAAAAGATTTCATTGAGATCGGTCGAATAGTTTAGGAGTTATTAGGGAACATACAAACATACATTCTCTTATATATATATAGTTAGCCTATGTGTTATTCTGGTGTGAGGGCCCTATTATTGTAAAGTTTCATCAAAATCCATAGAGTAGTTTTTGTGTTAAAGAAGTTCAAACATACATCCAGACAAACAAACTTTCACATTTATAATATTAGTAGGATAAGTTTACCAGAATTTATGTGGTTAGATACAATATTCATTTATTGCGCTATCGTACATAAAAATGACAATTTGTATTACATCAGAACTATTACAATTATTTTAAATTAAAAAGTTTACCTCTCAGAATAATCGACTTTTATCCATAATTTCAGCGACTGTCTTACCAATATTTGATCAGGTCACGTGTCCTGACGCGAGTATAACATTTTATATCCATCTCAGGAAAAGTTTTCACTTCAAAAAACGACCTGTTCCTTTGGTTAGACGAATAATTTCATACGTCTTTCAATTTGGAGCAACTATTGCAAAATATACAACTAATTTAATATTCGTACAGGCTTTTAAATAAAATAACATGTTACATAACCCGTATGCTGTACTTTCACAACAAAGAAATAAATTTATTACTATCGAAACAAATCAGATTTTATGTTTGTTTTAATGAATGTTTTATTCAATATGTTTAAGTAACCATTGGTTGAGTAAACATTCGAATCTCAAACTTTCGAATATTTTAAAACATCAATGTTTTGTGTACCAATAATTCCTTAGCTACACTTTAGAATCACAAAGGATGTCAGAATTGATATATTAAAGGATTAGATAGAGCCTACTAAGTTAGGACAAATATTTTATACTTTTATCTGAGTCATGTTTAACTCTCTTGAAAGCGTTGAGGTTGGACATTCAGTGAGGTTGAGTTACCGTTCTCTTTTCAGTACTTATTTCTAGTTGAAATCATTTCTTGGGTATCAGATATCTCTCTTACATTGCGTTACTTAACGACAGCTATTTAAAGCTTTTACTTAAGTCTGCTTTTTTATCACAGCTTACTAAACATTTTTCTTATTGGCACACGGCGCCTTAATGTAGGTTTATAATATATAATAATAATAAGCTCTTTCAGGCTAATATTGATAAAGCATGATATTTTTATTGCTTACCTAAAATTAAATTATAACTTTCAGAGCTCCAACTCCAACTCCAACTCCAAGCATTCTTTTTTATTGCGTTTTTTTTAATAAATTATACAATATTGTACAGTTATTGCTATAAAATAATCTTACTCAAGTCCCAGGCTGTCCGATCACTTAGATATTCAGCTGTGGAGTAGTAGGATTTACGACAGAGCCATTTTTTAATGAAACATTTAAATTTATTTATAGATAATGCCTGAACAGTGGCAGGGACTTTATTATAAAAATGTATTTACCCTTAAAGCTATTATGTATCCATGGTGGACCCTGCTCCGTCTGTAATGTCTATAGTTTGTAGGCTTTGACCGAACGTACTGCGATCGTGAGTCGTCTACTTTCTCTTTGGTTATCAGATCCAGCTTAATATATTATACACAGTGTTACGACATTGTTACGTCACTGCGAGGAATATCACTCGTTATGGACACTTCCTTTCATAATATCGAACTAGTTCTTGTACCAGCCTTCAATCGTGTCATTTGGTCTGTCTGTGAATGCATTTATGAAATAATTTCTCCATTCATTTAAAGTAAACGTAATTGCTATATTTTAATTATGAATGTAATATGTCCAATGTTCAAATATATAAAACTATGTATGTGTGTATCTGACATTAAGTATGTAGATTATATATATATTACTGATAGCTTCCTTGTGCGGTGTTTCCGGGACGATACGACATGGGTTTTCCGGGACGATACGACATGGGTACCAGGAGACCCGTACGCTCGTTTGTCCTGCTATTCCATAAAAAAATACTGAAAAAATAATACATTTATTAAGATGTGCTGCTAAAAGTTTATGTTTAATAGAAATACACAAAAAACAGTACAAAATTAAGCTAGTCCAAAATTATCGGATCTTTCATGATATATATATAATAATAATAATAAGCTCTCATGTTGTAAGAACAAGTTGGAAATGATGATGAGTTCTGTGCAAAAAAAAATTGGAACATCAATTTCAACTGTCAGATTGCTGCGTTAATTAAGCTTACGAGGGCGTACGTTATTGTTGTAAAATTATAAAAGTCATTTATTTTCTCAAAATTGATTCCTTTAGAATTCTTTTTGATGTCATTTCTAATGGCTACTACCGCTTCGGTAACAAATGGCGCTCTGAGAGAGAAGAATCTCTCCCAGCCTTTTTTGTGCGCTCCTTTTAATAAAATATACAATATTGTACTGTCATTGCTACTGCTATAAAATAATCATAATCTAGTCCCAGGATTATCTACCTATATTGTAGAAAATGTAATGCTGCTTAGGTACTGAAGCATACATATAATTATATAAGTTACCTGTTTGTTATTTATAATAATTAAGTATATATAAATTAAGTATTTGTAATTTTAAATTCATGTAAATAGTTTTTGTAATACAGGCGATATCTGTTAAACAAACGTGTTACTACTGTTATCACTTGTATTTCTAGGTTTTAATGTACACTGGAAACATACAACTGTAATAATTATGATAATAAAGAAATTTCACATCAATCAATCTAGTCCCAGGCTGTCTGACCATATAGATATTCAGCTGTAGTAGTCGGATTTACGGCAGAGCCATTTTTTTTATAAAACATTTAAATTTATTTATAGATAATGCCAGAACAGTGGCTGGGACTTATTTAACTTTTAGCTTAACCTGATAAAATGAACCTATAAGTTAATTATTTATTTTTAAGGGTTTCATCTACTGTGTGTTTACTGGTTTTATTTTTCACTTTACTCACTTTGTAAATAAATATATTTAAACAAGAAAAATAATCAAGGCTCACATAATATTATATAAATAGTAACGAGCTGACCCGGAAAACTTTGTTTTGTCATATTTTTAGAGTTAGACCGTTTCTTGGACATTGCAAGATTACTTTATTTTTCTAAAATAAAAGTTATTTTTCCAAAGTAAATGTAGCCTACTCCTTATTACATCAGCTACCTGCCAATAAAAGTCCCGTCAAAATCGGTCCGGCCATTTCAGTGAGATTAGCCGGAACAAACAGACAGATAGACAGACAAAATTTTTAAAAAATTGTATTTTGGTGTATTTACCTTATATGTATTCATATACATGTAGTAAAAAAACAGTTATTTCAATATTACAAACAGACACTCCAATTTTATTTACATGTTTGTATAGATTAGAATATATATTTTCTCTATAAGTGAACATTGTAATATTCTGAGAAATAAAGTTCTTAAATCATAATGGTTATCGTTTGTTGACAGAAATAGCTGTGGGATCGATCAATATGAAGACAGCGGTAGTTTGCCTGTTGCTGGTTGTCGCAGTGTCTGCGGCTCCTCAGAGAGAAGGTGCTGCCTACACCAAGGAAGCGATCAAACAGGCGCAGAGCACATACCTTATTCCAAAAGATGCTGTTATACAAAAGGTATCATTTGTTGATCCAAATTATTACTTTGTACAGATGAAATTCATCATCAGCCGGACGACGTCCACAGATGGACAAAGGCCTCCCCCAAAGATTTCTACGACGATTGGTCCTGTGCTAGCCTCATCCAACGTATTATTCATCTTGTGCGGGGCCTACCAATACTGCGTCTTGCACGTTGCCGTGCGGCTGTTTATTTATTTATTATATAAACCTTTAAACTTACAGTTTTACCCAAAGTATTTAATTAGAGTACTATCTAACATAATATGCATGTCATTAACAATTGTTTGAAATTTGTCCGCAAGTAAATCAATGTCACACTGAGTGAGCAAGTCGCCGATCAGACGTAATGCTCGAATAGTGGGTAGGCTGTTACCGTGGCTACCACGAGCCTTACAGTGTCTATCCTGATTTTGGGAGGTTTGCCATAATCGCCACGCATTAAGAATAGCCCTTGGTGATCAATTCGGAGAAAGCATCAATGTGTATAATTTTTGCAGTATTTAGAAAAGTAGTTTATCTCTAGTGTTCTTCAAACCAGATTACTTGATGGTAAGAAATCTTCAACGTTCCGCATTATTCCAGTTAAATTATAAATTTTTCATTATTTCAACAGGTCGAAGAAGGTATTGAGCTAGCTGCTTATGAGTCGATTCCCGGAAACCAAAGGATTAACCTTTTCGAGATCCTTGGAGACCAGCTACCCTCAGAAGTCATCAACAATTTGGAGACACAAGTCAACCATATTGGCAAACAATGATCAACATAATATAAGGCTATAAATTTAATGTTAGTGGATGCTTGATGTGAGGTACAAACATATTCTTCAAAAGATTGTATTGTGTAAGATCTCCTTTTAACGCATATTTTTATAAGATCGCATTTATACTCTTTGTAACGGCTGATTTTCGGTATTTTTTCAAATTTTTCACTTAACATTTAGTCAAGCATTGACAATTGCGAAATTCTGAAAAGTTTTGTAATTGTTTTTAGTAATACATCTTTTAAGGCTGACTGTCAAAATACTTATCACCTCTATTGTATGAAACATAGTGTTTATACGAATTTTGTCACAAAATATTAATTAATATAAAATTCATATTTCTTTCAAGTTCTGAGTAAAAATTGGTGAAAGTCATTGTTAAGACATTAATAAAATTGTACACATCACAAATGAATAAGTTAGTTTCAAAAGGAATATTTTATTCCTCCTCTTTTAATGGTCATAAAGTCTCGCAAATGCAGTGAATGTGATATGGATACATCTTTTATACTTTTGTAAATACATTTAGTACAATAAATTATATGTTTACAATGAAGTGTTTTAATTCATACTTAAACTTAAAGATAAGTAAGTTATACAAACATAAACTTCTCGATTTGGTTAAGTTGTACTTAACCAAATGCAAGTTTTTTTTTATAAATTCTTTATTCATATTAAACATACATCAAACATAGGTAAAACATTATTAATTATCTTAAATAACTTACAAGCTAAGTATTACACGCGCCTATAAAAATTTACTTTCATATCATCTGTTAACTTTGAACAACATAAATACTTTAATGTAATCTTAACTTAACTTAACTTTTTTAATGTAATCGTAATATTATTATACAACATACAAGATTGGTGTTTTCGTTTCTTCGAGGATAACTAGTTAAGGCGAAGAGTAAGCAGAAAACACGCAAATATGGTGTTTTTAGACAAGTTTTGTGGTGAAAGTATAGCATTTCGAGCTATGAACACTACTTAATCCTGTTACACATATCCTTAAGTCTTATTTGTAGGTTGCTAATGCTTGCTGTTGGTTATAGTTAACACTGCCGAGCCTTTTTGAACTACCACTTTTCTTTGAAGTTAAACAAGTGTTTTGGCATGTTGTGACGCATTTTTTTGGTACTTCTCTCAGAAAAGTTATTCTTATAGCTTGTACTTTTTTGTGTAGATTAATTTATTCAGATGAGTAGTGAATAACGAGGATTGTAAGCATATAAACTGTTTTCCACGCAAGAATTTTGAAAATATTCGCTTTATTACATAGATGGCGGGCCGGCAGCCGTGAACTCATATCGCTCAAGGTCGCTGGCATTTAGTGTCACCTTAACTGAAAAAAAAAGATGCTAGTCATTTCGCATGGCTTGCATACCGAAATGATCGCAGGGGCCAGTATACAAGTCACGCGAAGCGCCACCCTGCCCCCCGCATATTACTGGAAGGCTGGCGAAAGCCATGCATGTAAAATCGCTAAAAAGTCTCCCTTTGTCGCATCCCCTCGATTCGATATCACTCCTCTTACTGACACAGCCTGTATCGACATACTTGGAGTGGATATATCAAGAGACATTCAGTTCTGTGGTCACAATTGTGGCCTCTAAAAATCTTGAAGATTAGTAAGACAAGACAGTACTTCACTAAAGGCCACTGCCTGCAACTATATAAGGCACAAATTGTGCTTACATTGAGTTTTGTTTTCACCTCTAGACGGGCGCTCCCTAATGTCAGCTTCTTCCATTTGACCGCATATAACGAAGAGCGGTTCGAATCATCGACGATCAAGTCATCTCCGATCGGCTTGATTCTTTGGCGTTGCGTAGAGATGTGGGTTCTACCGCATCTTCATGCATTTTCTACCGCATTTATCACAGAGAGGAGAGTGCTCAGAAGAGTTGTGCGGGTGGACAGCAGCAGATGAGTTCCACCACCGGACATAAAGTCAAAATGAAAAATGCCGTCTGCATCATGTTGACGTCTGGGGTTGCCATCTTTTAATAGAAGAAATAGAGTATTTCTGATTTCAAAGAGGTAAATAAAGAGAACGGACTTCCAAAGAAGAGTATCATTTATTTCCAATATGTTTTTTTTGTACTTTTTGCAGCACATTACAATTTTTCGTGGGTTTTAAAAGAATTCTGTTAAAAAGAGTATTTCCTCCTCCATTTCCATCGTATTATACAGCATAGTCCATTAGTTAAATAAAACACTCTTTTAATGATTAAAACGCGTGTAATTGTATCTTTGTTTTAAAAACTAGATTTTTGGGTAAAAGTTACATTTTTATTATTATTTTAGGTACCTAACCAGACGTTTTAAGACCTTTCCAGATCTAGTCTTCAGGGGGCTCCAGTCCCCTTGATATAATTACACGGGATTAAATCCTTTAAAAGGTGTTTTATTTAAATATGTAACACTCCTGTTGCATTAGAGTTACCTATACATTATACTTATAGTACACCTACGTGATATAGAGTACAATACTTTATTTTAGAGTACGGTTGGCAACCCTACATCTGGCATCCAACCGCACGTCTTGCGAGTTACTTTTTTTTTATGGTTATAAGGAACGAGACGAGCAGGACGTCCAGCTGATGGTAATTGATATGCCCTGCCCACTAAAATGCAGTGCCGCTCACGAATCGTGAAAATCACAAAAATTCTGAGCGGAACTACAATTGAGCTCGTTACCTTGAGACATAACTAGTTAAGTCTTAATTTGCCCAGTAATTTCACTAGCTACGGCGCTCTTCAGACCAAAACACAATATTGCGTACACATTACTGCTTTACTGCAGAAATAGGCGTTGTTGTAGTATTCTAGCCGGCATCCTGTGCAAAGGAGCCTCCCACTGGTTAACTTCTTGCCGCACAGCCACTTTGTGGTATTATTTACCAGCTACAGTTTTATAGAACCGATACGACTACCGGACTTTGAAGCTTAGATCATACTCCCAGCTTAAAGGCATACCTCAGGTATTGCAGATGTCCATGGGTGTTTGTTTCACCACTTCTATCACTTGAGCCCCGTTTGTCCGCTATTTATAAAACATATCAATACTATTAAAAACCTTATCCGAAGGTTACAGCATTATTCTTGTTCCTGTGATGTTTCAAACTCGCAAGTATGCTTGTTCCTGTAATCCATAACAATATTAATCGCACCTGTTTCCAAGAAAACATGGGTTTAACTTGTAACCTGTTGGCTTAGTGTAAAGATATAAAAGGAATGTTGTGTTTTAATGACTTTGTAACCTTCATCAATCGATAATGAGGTGATTGCAAAGAAAACCTTGCATTATTATGACACATAAAAAAATGTTATTGTTTTTATACATTTTCTCTGATCTGCCTAATATCTAGAAAAGCTGGTAAGTACATAGTTGTCGATTACGAAGCTATTCCTTTTGTCATTGAATTCGAATTCAAATATGTTTATTCAAAATTATAGAGGAAAAAAGACATTTAAATCATTTATTTAACGTCAAAAACTACCCACCCATTTGAAAATTAATGCCGAATGAGCGCAATAAACCCAGTGGGCCTCATCTTTGTTTTTATAAAATGTCGTGAAAATAAAATTAATCATGTAGATATCCTGAGGGCGGTCGTTTCATTTCCAATCTGTGGTATCATTCAGAAAGTCATTTATGTTAAAGTTACCTTTACATAAACGTCTCTTAGCAATTCTTTTGAATGTCGTAACATAAGTGTTTTGCACATATTTTGGGATCATGTTACAACTTGACCCCAGAAAATGTACAAAGCACAAAACTGGGGTCAAATTTAAAGTCATTAAAGAACTTTCTATACTGTAGTAGTATCTAGATGTGTGGGCAGAATACTTAGTACAAACAAGTAATTGAGACTGTACACTGAACGAATACTAAGCTCTTAGTAACAAGACTAAAGTTACGTTGCTGCATTGATTAAAGAACAATTTATTCCATGTTCGACTCGAGAAAGTTCGCGTAGAAAGTCTAGGTATAACTTGATTATTGTTAGCAGTAGGAAATTATTCTACATAGATATTGTCAATTTATATCGTACTGGTACTTTCATGTTAGGAACTTTGACGTAGTTGGTGAACACTTGGAAGTTTTACTTAGTTTTTTATTTAGACTAGGATTGTAAACGCTACAACTAATAGTACAATATATGGGTTGATCAAGTGGCTAAGCATATGGGCATTTATTTAACTGGTTTTATTTTGTTTATTTAAAATAAATATATTAAATTGAACAATTGTTCGGTTTAAGTTTTGGAAAAATACTAATTCTATTAAATTCTTTAAAAAAAGAATGTTGTTATCGCTGAAAATTCAAAGATTTTTAACTCCAAAGTTTATTTTTGGGAAGCAACTTCCAAATTTTTTATTGGATATTTCAAATTATACATAAATATTCTATTCGGTTCAAATTTTCTTTAAGTCCTACTTTTTGTACTGTATTTTTTCGTCGGCATATTTTCATTGCGTCATCTTGTTTATTTATTTATTTTATATTTTTAAAAAGTTATTTTTTGTGCATGACATTGACATAATGACATTAGTGGCTCAGTTAAGAAACGTTCGAATGTCGCTTGAGGAATTGGGGATACCAACATATTAACAGTAAATGGTCGACTTTTTTGGTTATGATAATGGGTTTGCATAATATTACCAGTGGGAGGCTCCTTTGCACAGGAAACCGGCTAGATTATGGGTACACAACAGCGCCTATTTCTGCGGTGAAGCAGTAATGTGTAAACATTACTGTGTTTCGGTCTGAAGGGCGCCGTAGCTAGTGAAATTACTGGGCAAATGAGACTTAACATCTTATGTCTCAAGGTGACGAGCGCAATTGTAGTATCTGTTCAGAATTTTTTGGGTTTTTAAGAATATTGAGCGGCACTGCGTTGTAAATGGGTAGGTCGTATCAATTACTATCTGAGCTGAACGTTCTGCTCGTCTCGTCCCTTATATTCATATAAAAAAAATATAACATGACTGGTACTAGTATAGTAAACATTGTGTTTAAAAGAGTTTACCTACGTCTACATGTTGACGAGTACAATACAGTAAAAGCTTTTTTAGTATTCGCGCTTCCTTCATACGCGTTTTCACTATTCGCGTATTAAAAAATTGTGACCCAATTCCTATATTCGCGGCTAGAGATTTCTTTATTCGCGGATGTAATCGGTACATATTACATGCACATAATAAAAATAATTCCAATATAGCCGAAATTACGAATGGAATAGGAGGAGATGGGTACGAACAGATAGAATCAAGTGACATTCAGGAGTTGCTCGAAATGCAAGATGAAGATTTGACTGAAATCGACTTGGAGGAAATGTGAAATTCACAGTCCATTGAAGAGGCATCAAAAAGCACTGGAAATGTGACATTTAATTCTGAAAAATTTCAATGATGACTTAAAAATGGCAAATGAGCTTTGTGATTTCTTTTTGAAAATTGATCCGTCTATGGAACGAAGTCTTATTTTTTAAAGGCAAATTGCTAATGCCAGTGCTGAGTATCAGTTTGAACTGGAAAACCTATTAAAAATTGCCAAGCAAGAAAAAATTACAAAATTCTTTAAACCGTTGCCTAAGCCTGAAGATACTAATTAATAAGTATGGTCAAAAGCTTATATGTTTGTGTTTTATTTTGTCACCTAGGAACATATCCCCATAATCCCATATAAATTACCATTCCGTATTCACGGTTTCTGTATTCGCGGCATATTTACGGAACATATACCCCACGAATAAAGAGCTTTTACTGTACTCTATTTTAGAGTAGGTACGGTTGGCAACCCAAAGCTTATCACAAATTTGTTACTTATGTACAATCATAGTCTTCAGAATAATAGAGCTGTATACCTCCTATATACCTATAGATTATATTATATTTACCTATATGTTGATATCTTATTATTTATTTTTATAATAATAATATAAGCCTTTATTAACCTATAAAAAATTTAATATATAAGTAACAGTTACATTTTATCTTAAATCTACTCATTGTTATAATTTGTTTATTTATAAAATGTATAATAATTTATAGACCAGGGTCGATAATTTTTGAATTCAAAAAAAAATACAGCAGGATGAAACCCATTGGTAAAGGAAGAGAATATAACAAAAATTAAGGGAAAAATAAATTACGGGCGATCTGAGGTCGGGAAGTTGAAAAGGGGGGTGTTTTAGGGTAAAAAACGGTTTATCTCGATTTCCGGAAAAACTACAAGTCCTATGGCAAAAAGTTAATTGGCAAAGTTGTAGGTAATAAAGAGATCTACAACTTTTGTAATTACAACAATCTTTTCCAATGGGATTCATCCTACTATTATTTTGTTTCACTTTTTATCATTTTCAAAGGCTTCGGCACTGGTCTATTATTGTATTAGACACCGGTAACGGTTACGGGTAACTAGATTGTCTTGCTTTCCAGCAAAGGCCTCTCCACAAAGATTTATCTCTTGCTTTCCTCATCCAAGTCGCTCCTGCCACCTTTTGAATATCATCATCCTATCATCCAAATAATTATTTTTAGTATAGAACGTCATTGTTTTTAGTCTTCCCCAAATTCAAAAACCAAGGAAACCTTACAATGAAATAATTAAGAACCAGCGCCCTCTAGTATCACGTTACAAAATTAAAATCTCTTACGGAACTTGTAAAGACGGCCTTGTCAGTTTACGAAAACAAACTTAAAGACGCCGCTAGATAGCTCTGTTTCAGCAATTTAGTTCTGGTTTGAGTCTAGTTGGTTTAATCTTATATCTTCTAACAACGAATTTAAATTAATTTAATAAAAAGAACAAATTATTTTTTCTTTAAATTTTGAGTTTCAGTTCTTAGTATGGGGAACCCCCAATATTTATAGTTTTTTTGCTATTTTCGTATGAAAATGTTAATGCGGTTCACAGAATAGATCTACTTACCATTGTAATTGCTATAAAATCGCAAAATCTAATGAAAAAGAGGTTACACTTATACGCGTTTTAATCCATTAAAAGGGGTTTATTTAAATGTGTAACACTCGTGATAAACAAAGAAATTAATACTAAATGAAATGTGGAAAATGATATGTGAAAACATTTCCTTCTTTTTTTATGGAATAGGAGGACAAACGAGCGTACGGGTCACCTGGTGTTAAGTGATTACCGCCGCCCACATTCTCTTGCAACACCAGAAGAATCACAGGAGCGCTGCCGGCCTTTAAGGAAGGCGTACGCGCTTTTTTTGAAGGTACCCATGTCTGATCGTCCCGGAAACACCGCAGAAGGAAGCTCATTCCACAGCTTTGTAGTACGAGGAAGAAAGCTCCTTGAAAACCGCACTGTGGAGGACCGCCACACATCCAGATAGTGGGGATGATATCCTAACTTGTGGCGTGTCGTGTGAAGGTGGAATTCGGCGGCAGAAATCAGGTTAAACAGCTCAGGAACACTCCCCGTGATAAATGCGGTAGAAGACACACAATGAAGCGACGTCTCTACGCAACGCCAAGTGATCCAGCCGTTCACAGAGCACTAGGTCCCCGACAATTCGAGCTGCTCTGCGTTGCACGCGGTCAAATGGATCAAGCTGATACTGGGGTGCGCCAGACCAGAGATGACAGCAATACTCCATGTGTGGCCGGACCTGTGCTTTGTAGAGCGCTAGAATGTGGGCCGGCTTGAAGTATTGCCGTGCTCTATTAATTACGTCCAGCTTCTTCGAAGCTAATTTGGCTTTGCCCTCCAGATGGCCACGGAATTGGCAATCGCTCGATATTCTGAGACCCAGTATTCCGATACTAGGCGAGGCTTTAAGGGAAGTGTTGTCGAAGAGCGGTGATACGGCAAATGGGGTTTTTTTAAGTGGTAAACGCACAAACTTGAGTCCTCCTGGGGGTTAAATTGGACAAGGTTCAACTTACCCCATTCCGAGACCTTCTCGAGAGAGGATTCGATAGAAGACAAAAGTTTCTCCCGGCACTGGTCGACGATTTCCCGAGAGAGACCTGCATGGCCCGTGTATACGGCTTCACCAGTGCTATCGTCTGCATAGCAATGTATGTTGGAGGTGTCCAACATATCATTGATATGCAGAAGAAACAGAGGAGAGTGGTGTGTGGGAGATAGCACATAGCCTTGGTCCACTCCAGCGTTCACGGGCTTGGGATTCTAGCAATAACCGTCGACAACGACCTGTATGCTGCGCCCAGTGAGGAAGCTGGAGGTCCACTTGCATAAGCTCTCGGGAAGCCCAAATGATGGAAGTTTTGCGAGGAGCGCCTTTTCTTATTTTAATATGATCTTTTTAATGTACATTACTCAGCAACAAGCCAGATACAAATAGTGGTATACACCCTGTGGTAGGTACAGCCAAACTTTTTTGTTACAAGCTTATACATCCTATATACGAAAAGAATTTTCCCCAATATGTTATGTTGTGTGCTAGTGGTGTTATATCTTAATATAAATGCATTTTTTTAAAACAGCTTGCGACATACAGGAAGTACATTACATTTCAAATCATGTCACAGATATCGCATAGAATCAACGGTAATTATTAGTAACTGCTTGTGCGTGAGCTGTGGCCTCGTGTGATGTGGAGTGAAGTGACACCAAACGACGCGGTATTTAGTACAGTTAATTAATGTTATAATCATTTGTCCCGTTAGTCGGTCGTGTCATGTGTGTGGTCGCAGCTTGAGCCCTGACCACCGTCTGATTTACATTCAGATCCCAAGCTAAAGATTAATCAGAATCCATATTTGATGTCATAAACAAAACCTCAATTTATAATTCAATGTGTCAACTATTTATTTACTAAATATTTTATCTGTTACTTTCGTACTAACACCAATCTAAGCCGGTGGGAGGCGCCTTTGCACAGGATGCCGGCTATATTATGGGTACTACAACGGCGCCAATCTCAGCCGTGAAGCAGTAAAGTGTAAGCATTACTGTGTTTCAGTATGAAGGGCGCCGTAGCTAGTGAAATAACTGAGCAAATGAGACTCTGCAGCTTATGTCTCAACTCTCAAGGTGACGAGCGCAGTTGTAGTGCCGCTCAGAATTTTTGGGTTTTTTAATAATCTTGAGCAGCATTGCATTCTAAAGGGCAGAGCGTATCAATTACCATCAGCTGAACGTCCTGCTCGTCTGGTCCCTTATTTTCATAAAAAAAATACGTTCAATCAAATCACCCTAATTATAAGGAATCTATTGCTACACGTAAAATAATACACATTGACACAACGCTGCGCGAGCGCCGAAATCGCGCCGATCTACACCGTACCAATTACAGAGCGCCGAAGAACGGCGACGCTCCTGTAATAATTCTTCTGGGGAATGTGGCGCTCATGAAATTCCGGCTGATGATGATGAAATAGGATTTACTTTGTTTAAATGGCCAAATATGGACTAACGTTCGTATAACCGGTAATATGCAGAACACAGTGGTAAACATATGTCAGTATAGATATATAATAGTCTCGTGTATACATACACATAAAGTTTTTAGTTGGGTTGTTTATTCTTGTGACAAAGCTAATCTTTGAATATGGCGGTTAACTTCTGCGATTTCGTTTAAATTCCTAAACCTAAAAATTTACATATAATTTTTTTAGGCTTTTAGTTCCTTTATTTATTTATTATAGACACACCAACAAGCTATTCTAAACTAAACAAAAATAAGAAAAATATAAAACGAACATTATGAACAGAATAGTTTTCTTACAGGTATGTACTGTATCTCTGTTGTATTATTAAAGATAATGTTAGAACAAAAAACGCAAAGTACTTTAAAGATTAATAAATGTGAAATATACAAATTATTCCTAATGTTGAATATGAGTAAAAGAAGAAAAACATATATATAATTAAAAACTATTATAAATAACACTGTTGCAAAGTCTTTTAAATTGTAGCACCGACATCCCAAACATATCCATGGAGTCAAAATTATTATTAAGGAGCTCATTAAATGATCTCATAGAGCGCTGCAGTCAAGAGGAGAGGACTTTATACTACTATAATAATAAACGTGGCACTGCAATACTTGTCGGGTACCTACTTTATATTTTAGACGACGTCCAAGGGCTGAGATCTATAAAGCGTACATAGACTTTGCTCAGACTTTACTTATGTGAAACTTAGCCGAGTGTGATAAAACGCTAACTGTACTTTTGCATTAGGCTGTCTTGGCTTAATCTCAGCATAATTTCAGTTATCAAAAGACTATAAAAACGAAATAAAGATTAAACTATGCTTATAGTAAAGAGATAAGAGGAATAGAGGAAGACAGTTCAAACGATTGGCGAATGAACTGAAACAGATATGAGGACCACTATAGACAAGAATCACAAGGAACAGGAAAGAATGGAAGACCTTAGAGGAGGCCTTTGTCAAAGAAAAAACAGTTAACAGAAAGAGGACACAGACTGATTAATAGTTAGTTAATAACTGTATATAACTAATAATTGATTTAATAATAGTTATGTAATTTGAAGTTAAATAATTAAAATGTATTATATTATGTGTATATTAGTAAGTTAATGTTATGTTTTTTTTAACTATAAGAAAGGTTTTATTATTATTATTATACTGAGATAAGTTTTACGTAAGTAAAGTCTAAGGAAAGTATTAGTACACTCTATAGATCTAAGTCCTAAAGAGCGAGGTTGAAATGCAACGGACTCAATGGTTTTAACTTTTTAAGTATTTAAAATTCCCACGTCTGCCTCTAACTATGATCTGGTTGAAGAGCTGATGCAGTAACAAGACAAAGAAATAAAACTGCGACAGAATCTTGTGGTTCAGTCGGTGCATCAAAGTGAATTATAGAAATGCCTGTAACCTTTTAAGGCAGCGTGCGTAGCCAGTGCAGGTTTAATTACATGTAAAAAGTGCAGGAGTTCCAGATGATAATTGAAAATGTGTTATAGTTGCTACGAGCAAACAACTAGAAGAGCATACACATTAAAATACGTGTGTCTCAATGGAAAGAATTATTGTCAGATAAACTACGGAATAAGAAAAAGAAAGTGTGTGTGCACGCAAGAAGTTATACTTTTTTCTTTTTATAAAAATCCTTAAAATTGTTTATTCCTCGTGCTATTCTACGTTTGTAGAAAGAACAATATTGTAAGAAACTTGCATAGATGGCTTTGACTATTAATTATTAAATAACGAATACGTCTGTACGGGCTTGAACCCTTTGCCAATCCTATTAATGGGCGAAGAAACCAAAAAAAATAACGAATGTCGCAAACGTCAGAAAATTTTAGGAACCAACTTCACCCTGTTACTTTTATGTTACAGTGATGCGCGCGTATCTTAAAATTCACTCTCATCATTTTTTCATAACGCACCTAAACAAGTATAACTTCAAAAAAAAACAAAATTACCTAATAACGATACATACACAATTCAGAAGGACAAAATGGAGATGGACAGGACGCACATTAAGGAGCCGAGAAATAGAGCAAATCTGTGATAAATTGTTACCCTACAAAAAATTAAATTAAGGAGGTTAATCCTGGAGATGGGAGGATGATATTAAAAAAGTTGCAGGCGATATACGGTCGAGAGTAGTAAAGGAAAGAGAAGACTGGAAATAGTTGAAAGAGGCCTTTGTCTATTCAGGATAAACTCCAATCCAATCAATGATTAGTACATAGTGCTAGTTTTTTTTTATGGAATAGGAGGACAAACGAGCGTACGGGTCACCTGGTGTTAAGTGATCACCGCCACCCACATTCTCTTGCAACACCAGAGGAATCACAAGAGCGTTGCCGGCCTTTAAGGAAGGTCCACCCCAGAATACGAAGGGCAGCCCGAGCGATCTTTGTACGGACCGCTCTCATATTATGTTGGGGGGGGGGGGGGGGGGGGGGCTGTATGGGATGGCCACCGGTCCTCGACAATAAACAATCCTCCTCCTAGTTACACTAGACCTAGAAAAACCTGTAAATATCCCGAATAAAGGCTTCATTATTATTATTATACGTGTGTTACACAAACAGGCATACATGTACACGTTTGTACGATTGACGGATTGGTCTAAAAAAGGTTAAATATATTACCTACGGCACCTTTCAAACCGAAACAATATTTTTTTCACACTACTACCTACTTTACGGCGCAGAAAGAGACGCCGTTTTTCCTCCGAGCTAAGAAGCCTCTCACCGGTGGCTATGTCGGTGTACTTCAAAATGTTATTCCAATATCCCAATTATTTGAGGGATGGATTTCATGAAGTCCTCTACGCGCCTCGTTGGTGAACCCTCTGGTTTGGTTGGTTCTCTGCAGCCTCGATAACCTCGGATTGCTGAAATCATAATTTTTCGCAGCGGCCATCTTGGATTAAAAAAAAACTGCGTTTACTGCCCACGACGTTATGCGACAGAAATGCTATATAAAGTTCTAATATTTAACTACTAAACGAATACATCAACCAATTATCAAAAATACATAGGTATTAAAAAAACAAAATTCAAACTTGCTAAAGTATCAAATTCATTTGATTCCCGCTATTAACTTTAAGTACGTGTATGTGTTTGAGCGATGTCAGTGTAGTAGTGCGATTCGATACCTCTCTGTTATGAGAACGCGTCCTTAAAGAGGTAATATGAATTAGCAGCGTGGTCATTTGCAGTAATCCGAGGGACAATTATCTAATAAGCCACATAGAGATAGCTCATCACACTCAGAAAGCGGCTCCGGAAGTGGTTCTTGTGCGAGCGTGATAATGAATGTGGACCCACACGGCGCCGACCGTCTCCGGGATGCGCGGGACCGTTAGCCGGGATTCCGACCCTTCATTACACTTATTATTGTCACAATTACAGCACAATACCGAATACCTGACATTATACTGGGTTTCTTTATTTGCTAGGCGTAGCGGAATAAACGCAACTTCTCAAGCAACTACTAATATAAAAGAGGGTGTGTGTATTATGTTTGCACGCAAGAAGTTATACTTCTTTGGCCTAACAAAGCAAAAGTCGTTAAAATTATTTATTCCTCGTGCTATTCTACGTTAGTAGATAGAACAATATTGTAAAAATCTTGCCACGATGACTTTGACAATTAATTATTAAATAATGAATACGGCTGTACGGGCATGAACCCGTTGCCTAATCTAATAATAGACGAAGAAACCAAAAAAAAAATAACGAATGTCGCAAACGTCAGAAATTTGGGAACCAACTTCACCCTGTTACTTTTGTGTTAAAATTTCACTCTCATCATTTTTTCATAACGCGCCTAAAGAAGTATAACTTCAAAAAGAGTGTACATGATTGAAATAAAACTTAATTATTACTAACTTTAGGAGTAATTAACAGATACATGAACATATTACATTAATTAAAGCTGTGTTACCAACTAAACACTCACGTACAGCCTAACGAACTTTCTAAAAAAAGCTATTCACTCGATTGTATGAAACGTGCAGTCATTGATAGATTGACAGATGACGGCTATAATCATGTCAAAAACGGAGATATCCGAAATCCAATACGTTCCAAGCAACTATTCGCTTTCAAACTTAGCCGGATTATACTTAGTCGCCAATTGCAATACTGTAACTACTATTATTTCAAACTTATGTCAAATCACTGCACGTTACATACTAAACTGAATTTCAATTTTAACTCACTTTTTACTAACTAGGCACTCCCGCCTCTTATTACGTAGTATTTACATCCTCTTTTCTCACCTATTACTGAAGAGCTAGCAGCACACAGAGTATAGCTAGATTTGTTTGCCATTTTTTTTTCTCGCTAACGCAAACAATATTACCTCATCTTTTGAGCATAGTTGACACTTTATGTACCTAGAATAAAAAAATTCCATTATAATTATATTATTTTATCAAGAGAGCTTATATATTTTACCAAGAATGATATATTTAATGTTGAATTGATATTATTCATCCAAAAAATTTAAAAACACGTTTTTACAGATCAAGCGTCTATCAGGTTCTTGATTTTCTCTTTTATTCTTATTTATTGATGATTTATTTACTATTTCTCATTTTATATTCTATTTAAAATTCATCAATACCACACTCACGTTTAAAATTTTTCACTCATTAATTAAAATTAAAATAACATAGGGAGTGCCGCTTGCTCCTCTTGCCCCCTAAGATAAGGTCGCCTTCGATGAAGGTTAGAGGGGATTTGCCCAAATCCAAACCCAGGAGGTATTTAGTAGGCACTTAGGTTTTACGTGAGCCCCACATTGCAAACGCGGACTTAGGCTGCATTGGTATGCATAGACATTCACCACCTCCCTCACGCCGTTATCCCGGAGGGTAGCCCTTTCCCTTTGTCTGGGCGCAAAAAAAATATTATTAGCTAATATCAATATAACGTTGTTACTGATTATTAACGAGAATGGTTGTATGGGCTTTGCCAGTCACCGAATAAAAGTAGTATAAATAAACGAACTTAAAAAAAAAATTACTGAGCATTTTTTTTAAACCATTAATTTATAACGGTGAAATTGCCTTTTTTCTGACGGAAGTACTGAGCGTCACTTGCGTCAGAAAAAAAAATTGAGTTACCGCCAAGTCGTGGCTAAGGAAGTTTTACTTTACTTAATTTTGCAATAAATAAAAATTTTACTTCACTATTTTCTAAATGTTACATTACATTAAGTAAGTAGTAATTGTTATTTAAATAAAGTATTAGGAACTATTCGTAAGTATACAATTAGCAACTGATGAATCAATAGCGTATCATTAACGTTATATTTTAAACTAAAAACTTTAAAATTATATTTAATGAAAAGCAATCCGTAGAAAATCTACTAGTAAGAAATATAAGTAAGTACTAATAATTTTATAATAAATAATAGCACTGTATTACAATTAAGAATTAAATACTATAAGTTATAACATAATTTGTAAATACAAAATATTGTTCTTATAACAGCTATGAATTAATTAATAATGATAATTTGTTCATTTTCATATTTCATACTTGTATTTTATACTAATTAAGTTTGTAAGAAATAAGGGTGATTCTATTAATCCAATAATATTTAATATTTAAGAACATAATAAGTTTCACCGAAGTGAAACTATTCAAAAAACTATATTAGACTCATTTGAGTGTTCCCCTCCACGGAAATCTTTAGTAAAAGGCGAAAGATTTATACGTTTTGAAGGGAAACCAGAGTGACTCGAATATCAGCATTGAAATGATAGGGTCCTATGACGATAAAAGATGATAGCGCGTGTAAGCAATCCAGTACGTCGCAAGAGCGACATCTAGTTTGTAATGAAAGCAACAAAATTGTCCCTTGACTACAGGTGCTGTTAATAACTAGTAGAAGTCTTGTAATATGTGCCTCTCACTTAATCTACTATTTATTCGTTTCTCGGTAGCAAGCGTATCAGTATTTTTTTTTTATCTTGCTCAGTTCAAAGACGAGTTACAAATACTTCAGCTATTGCTATTGTGGGCATCTCACATTTTCACAATGCCTACTACTGATACAGCCTCAAAAAAGTTAATCTCTATGATATATCTTATAACTAAATAGAAATAATATTAAATAGTAAATAGTAAATTAAATTAGGGCTCATTTTATTATTTTGAAAAATGATAATAACATAAATGGGCGGTACTTTTTTTTTATATTAACTGGCTCCGTCGACTGAATGTCGACGATTCGGCCAACGGCAAGGAGAGATTTTTTATTTTAATTTAGCTGATTGAAGTATGTAAAGAGCTGATTTAAAAGGAAATGATCGGTTGAAATAGCTGTGGTTTTCTTTGTGAACTGAAGAATAGGCAACAAGAGATAATACGGTTAGTAATAAGCACTCATAATATTAACTACCTTGTTAGTATCTAATCTAAGTTTAAGGGAGAAATGTGTGAATGTAAGTGGGAATATGTGCCTAATAGAAGCGTAGAAAGTATGGAGGATAGAAATCACAATTTAATATTATTGCGGGAGATAAATTTGTAAAGAATCTTTATGAAAGGGGAATGGCATAAAGTAAGAAGAAAAGGGATGTTGATGGAGCGAGGGATATCCTTCGGTAGAAGGTCATACAAAGGAATGGACAATTTAGGGCAATAGAAAAAAATATGTTCAAGAGTAGGTACTCTTATGCTCTGCCAGTTATATCTAGATGGCTAGGTATCCAAGTTAATGCAACTTCTATTCCCATTATGTGACATCTGTACAGGGATGCCTTTGTTCTTAAATTAATTGTGAAGTTGTTTGAAGATTTGAAAGGATTTTTGTTAGGTCCAACAAGCAGCTTAATTGGGCGCTACTTGTGATGCCTGGATGTACCTGACACTCTCCATGTTATTGGTGACACATAATATATTTATATTTAAACTATATTTTACTTTCAATAGTTCAAATGATAGTAAAATGTTCGCATAATATCATTATTTATTTACACAAACGAGCGTACGGGTTATGTTGTTATTTGATCACCGCCGCCCACAATCTCTTCCCACCAGACGAATCACAGGTGCGTTGCCGGCCTTTGAGGAAGGTGTACGCGCTTTTTTTGAAGGTACTCATGTCGTACACTGTGCGTGAACATCCACGTGGATGTATCCACTCAATAACTTTATTAATTTCCTACATTTTTATATTTGTATAATTTATTAAGTCAAATAAAACCATCTGGATGTGTGGCGGTCCTCCACAATGCGGTTTTCAAGGAGCTTTGTTCCACGTACTACAAAGCTGTGGAATGAGTTTCCTTATGCGGTGTTTCCGGGACGATGGGTACCTTCAAAAAAAGTGCGTATACTTTCCTAAAAGGCCGGCAACGCTCCTGTGATTCCTCTGGTGTTGCAAGAGATTGTGGGCGGCGGTGATCACTTAACAACAGATGACCCGTACGCTCGTTTGTCCTCCTATTCCATAAAAAAAAACCTTTGAGTATTTTGTTGTATCACTTTACATATTATGTTGTATTTAAAATTATGAATCTGTAAAAATTTATGAGAGGCAATTAGTCTTGCCTTTGAATTTTTCGAAGCTCAAATGTGTAACTTTAACATCCATCTATATTATTTTTGAGCCGCATGAACAAATAATTTTCTAGTTTGAGACTTGAGTTTAAATTTAAATAGATTTTGTGGATGCTTTTAGTTAAGAAGGTTAAAGATAGCAATATTTAATAGCTATTAGGAATGGAACCCCACATATAAACATGAAATTTTGAAAATTTATGCTATGTGATATTGCTTTAAAAATAGTTGTCATTTAGCCCTTAGCATCTAACAATCTGAATTATATTCGTAGAAAGCCTCCTTTCGCGCAATTATCTCATTATGATACTTATAAAAAAGTGACGTAAATATTTTATGAACCTAGCTTACATAATATGGCACATGTTTTTATATTTAACATATACAATGTTGCAAATGTACAATTCTAAGATATAGAAATATACAAGGAGCGTACTTTTTCATTACAAGATTTAATTAATATAATTTTCACTTCTCATGCTCTGAAACTGCTTATTTGTGCACAATTTACAAATGTGCACGATATAGGCTGCACAAAATTAATTTTTGTGCACAAGTGCATAAACGTATCTACTCATAAATGTATCTATATTAAGGCAAAGATAATGAGCCATACAGCCAAACACAATAAAAAGTTCAGAGATAGAATTTGTTATTTTATAATATTTACTTTAATTTATTTGCTTCATGTGTTTTTTAAGACATAATAGATATAAAAATTGAAATTGAAATACGGTAGGTTATTTAATTAATTAAAGAAATATATATATTACAAAATTAATTTAATAGTAGGCTGAATAGGTCTGGAGCCCAAGCCTAATATCAATGTCGTAAGATTAAAAAAAAAGCGGCGGGAAACAATTCTTGTTTTTTCGTGCGTTTATTAATTTCTTCAAATTTGCTAACATTGTTAAAAATGTCCATGTTACACTACTGTTTTATTTCCACAAAAGCTTTTTATCCTCGACATTACAATCAGCCAATATCTCGGATAAAACTGGTTCGTTTTGTGAACTCGTTGTAAAATCTACTATTTTTAAGATTCTTCTTATTTATGTGAATGAAATATTTACTCAATCAGAAAAAAGAATACTTACCTATTACCACGGAAGAGTAAAAAAAGAAGGACTCTGCGCCGTGATATTAGCAAGTGAAGCACCGTTATTCTAGTGTGTGTGCAGTTACGGGGGATACTAGTTACACAATATTTTTCTCCCTTAAATAATCATATATGGTCACAAATACTTATATAGTATCGCTTTAACCCTTTTTCACAACGCACGACGACATTTTGAAAATATTTTATTGAGACGCAAACTGATTTGTCACATCGATCACACGATGAAAATTCTCATAATGGCCGCCTATCGGCCTGTCAGTAGTAGTGTAAGTGTGTGCGTGGGGCTATGTATATTGTATTTACACGTTAATCGGCTTGTTTTGGTGCTACACTGTTATGTATATGACACGGAGTCCTTATTTTTTTTTACTAGTCCGTGCCCATAACATCTATTAGTTTTTTTCCTATCACGGATATTCGGAGTCGGATGTGATCAAACATGTAAGAACATTCATGTCAGACAAAAATATCAATAATCTCACCGTTCATTTCGATAGATGTAAGACCACATTTACCACTGCTACTACTATTTACCATATATTAGTCTCCTATGATGTCGACTAACCTTTTTGCTATTTCCTTAAAAAGCCTTATAGCGCTAGGACCCCACGGACCAAGGGTCTCGATACCGAATGTGCCAAGACCCCTGTATTTGCTTTTTGCCTTTTCAGCCGCTTCACAAGCCGCACCAGCTCTGTTGTTGGTTCATATCGGCAGTATTGCCCCATTGTAATATACCATAGGATATAATGCTATGAAAATAACTTAAATTAAAATGACGAGGTGGTCCGAGTAACATACATACATACATAAAATCACGCCTCTTTCCCGTAGGGGTAGGCAGAGATCACTTCTTTCCACTTCCTACGATCCTTACATACTTGTTTCGCTTCGTCCACTTTCATTATTCCTTTCATACATGCTCTCCGGTTTAGGGTACTCTTGACCTGCCTTTTTTTCAAGACGTCCCTGATTTGATCTTGAAACGTCCGCCTAGGTCTACCCCTTCCAACACTTTCATTCACACTGGCCTAATACACTTTCTTCGTCAATCGTTCTTCATTCATTCTCTCGACATGTCCAAACCATCTCAGCGTACGAGGCCCGAGTAAAAACTTATGAATAATTTATTTTGTGTAGCAAAAAAAGAAAGATGTGTTAAATTAAAAAAAAAAAGACAAAGTCTGTCTATAACATTTCCTCCCTATGCGACACATTACGTAATATAAAAAGTGGTACGATCGAAGCACATGTGGGTTTTATGGTACGCAATGAGCAATTTGAGGTCGTTAAGAATACCTTACTACAATCTAGTCATTAAAACATCAAACGACTGTTAATAGGGGATGCAATTACAAACACAGCTGATGCTATTTGACATATATGGCGGTTGCAGGACGAAGAGAGGCGTCTGTCGCATGATTTATAACACTACTTTACTAATAGCCGGTTGCTATGTGCGTCGGTACGAACTCGCATAAACACACATACGCGTATTATGCCAGTACATATACGAGAACCTCCAATGCGCTCATAAACATATTAGCCAATTTAAAAAGAATAGTGACATTATCTATATGTCAATAGTCAAAAACAAACAAACTCCCAAATGATATTAACATATTACCTATCAAAAAATTTAACTATATTTAAATGTAAAAAAAAAAATAACATCTAAGGCCTATTATAAAGATTATTTGAATGATAAATTTAGTTGGCATATTTGTAAGAATTATATTATTTTCATTAAATACTGCTTGCATACTGTGATCAGAAATAAAAAGCATTCTATTCGATTTTAAAATCTTTGTCACTCAGGTGTATTTTATGTTAGGTCGTTGAATAAAATAAAATATGACCTGCTTGTGTATATCGTTTAAGGCCCAGTTTCCATCAAAGCGGTGAAGAGAGTAGATGCGTTTTGATAACCAGTCAGATTTCGTTATTTCCACATCTCCTCTCCTCTTAGCTTCGTTGGAAATGGCTCAAGCTGAGAGGAGAGGAGATGTCTCATTTGTCTATAGAATTTTGTGCCGCGTCGAGCGATCAAGCGGCGCGGCGGAGCGGAGATACGAGTAGGCGGTCGGCCGGGCGACCCGCACGTGCGCCCTTATTCCCCGCTGCCTTCTCCCAGCGCCTCGCACACCCGATAGCGTTGTTATATGCACAGCTCACATCTCTTCCCTGTTTTGGTGGAAATAGCCTGATACCTTCGCGGCTTATCTCCTCTCGTCTCCTCTCCTCACCGCTTTGGTGGATACCGGGCCTAATGCTACCGAACGATGTATGGCTTTTGCAATGATTATAATTTGGTTCACAATGGTTTGTATAATAATAAAATATATGTAAGAGTATTTAATTACTCATAATAATCGGGTCCAAGAATTTCACTAAACTCTTAGATTGAAAAATTAGCTTTTATATCTTTTATTATTCTTATGTTATTAATTAGAATTAACTAAAATAATATATTTTTTCCAATTACCCAAAAATAATTAAATAGAATCTTTGAAAGTTACAGTATTTACATTTGATACGATTGTCGAATCAGTGATTGGTTTTAGCTGACTGAACCGGGATTAAAAGTGATTTCATACTATCATGCCGTGACAACTTCAATCTCGCTGAAAGAAAATTTCTTCAATACTGATCTCAACTGGATTCAACCGGAACTTTACTGTTACGGATAGTATGAATACACACATTGTTTTTTATTTAATAATATTTTACCAGACCGTGATCGTACGACGAACGAACCGCGATCGAACTTATATTTACGTGCTTGCGCCGAACTTTATTTGAATTTATATTATTTGCTTAACACGAGGGCTTGCTGCGACCGTTTCGTATATATGCTCGGCTTGATCGACAAGCTCAAACGCGTGTCAGCAGCTTACACGGCGGAAGATGATTCGGAACACATTGATTACAGGCACGACAGGGCACAAAAGGAGAAAAGTGCCTCTTGCTGACTAAAAAAAAAACAACTACGAACTTAGCGTCAAGCTGCTTGCTACGAACTTAACGTCTCGGATCTGCTTTGTAACAGTGTGACAAACGTAACTTGTCACAATAGTGGGATTATGGAGAGTATGTTTAATGAGGCACTTTCAAAGTGCAAGGGGCAATCTACTCCACCCATTCCATATACTTCGTGATCAGCCTACTACTCGGATAAATCGATTAGTATGACGTATACTGTTGGGGATGAATTTTTACAAGATGGTCCCAGAAAATGTGCAATACGAAATATATAATAATAACAATTATAAAAACGTTTGTAAGGGGCCGCCAATATAAATGGAGCGACCACCTCCAGATTACTAAATTAATACATTTTATTGTAACGAAATGGGCAATATATCAGACGTACAATATATCAGCTTTAAATTTATTTTGTTTAAAAATATATGAATTTGATGAAAATAACGAATTAACTCATTTGAAGTTAAAAGATGGTAAAAGGGTAATATCATAAGAAGAAAATTTAATCAGAAGAAAATCTAAGCATATAGTCATTTTTATATTATAAGCAAATACTAGAAAAAAATAAAATATACTATAACATTTTTGTTTGTAAAAGTAAAATATAATATACTATGACTTGACGGAAGTTGATACTAAGAGCCGTTAGTTATAGGAATCATAGTTTTTAAATAAACCCTTCCGTCTATTATCAGTTATCACATAACTTTAATAAGAAGCTTCATAATAATCTCTGGTGTAAATCTGCGTGCACACCATACGTACGTCATTATAATTACGATGATTAATCATAGTAAAAAAAAGTTTATAGGCATTATTTTGTATTACAATTAAATTTATTGCTTTGATTACTTTTTATCGCAGTAATTCATATTTTTTATAACAACTTTACGGATTATGAGATGTATCGATTCTTTGTGAGCTTAAAATATCGGTGTGGTAATAATGAGAGATTAAGAGAATGGGACTCAAAAATTGACTTAATAGTTTTAGTTGTAATGTTCTGGATTGTATTCATTTGAAGAACGCTCTTAATTAGATCACATTCACTTCAAATGTTTTCATCTGTTTTATTTGGAATGGTAAATGTACGTGAAATGCATGAACGCTTAGTTGTTCTATTCACAAATTGAGGTTAGGTTAGTGTGTACCCAGCATAAGGCTCGTCGAAAGATAGGAGAGGCTTTAGATGGTCAATGGTAAGTGCCGAGTGGTAAGCAGGGAGCACTAGTACTCCACCGGACGTGGTGGTGATCGGACGCCATGCCTCCGCTCGCGTTCCTCGTGCTCAGCGCGTTCTTCACGCTCGCAGGTTCTACGCAAATACGGTCAATGACCCTCATAAGGATAAACGCATCTTCATTGTGTCACAAAATTTACTAAATACCTTATTAGATATTGATCATTTTTAGCACGGTGTCATCGTTAATATTTTTACCGTTATCAAGTTAGAAATGGTTTTGTGCTCGTGGTAATGTATATACATTTTTTACTTTGAGCGGTTCAGGTCTTAGTGGTATTTTTTTTAACTTTACACATTAGGAACAAAATTTTTATTTCCACTTGTGTATATAATTTGTATTCTAAAAGCGGTATACTAGCGAAACTTGTTTTGCACAGTATAAAACACAGGACACTTAATGATATTTTATGTGGGTGTTCCATAAATTAGGTAATATTTTGATAATATGTAAATAGAACGCAGAACTTGTGTGATTGATTATAGCAAGAAATGAGAATTATTTAGGTTTAGGTTTGAAATTAGTGAGTTTGGTTAAGGCGTGTTTGCTATACCTTACCCGTTACAAGTAACTGCGGATTAAAAAACCTAAATGGTTAACATTTATGTGGAAATGACAATTTTCCTTTATTATTTCGAATGAGCGTTTTTGTCATCTGTATAATGGCAATAAATTTATAATAAGAACTTCATATAATTTCGACTTTTAAAAATAAGAAAGATAAAGAATAGATTTTATTTAAAATCGTTTTCTTTGTACGATAAAATAATTAATTACTTATTTTGTGGAGAGGAGTTCCACAAAAGTATATTTTTTGCTTAATGTTTATATCGTGTGTCTAACAATAGGAATCAATACTTTTATAAACAATTAAGAAATATATAGTGATGGTAATATCATAATAGATTCTTGAATTTTTTGAATTTCCGGCTTAGGGAATTTTGGGGCCCGACTTTGTTTGTAGTTCTTACAACCCTCTTTTGTAAAATTAAGATGGTATTATTATTTGCTGAGTTTACCAATTGTAGAATTCATTACGACATAATGCTGTGAACAGCTATTGTAATCTTATATTAGAGCACGAATTCTATTAATTTTCCAGTATTAATAGGTGTGTAACTTTATTTTTAAAAAGCTGTTGATCAGTCCACTTAGCTATACATATAGTTTAAGTACAGAAAATATAACATTCCTTATAATTAAATTCGAATTAAATTTCAAATATTTTTATTCAAAATAGGATACCACCCGTACCTGACTCAGACCTGAGAAGAACGAGCGCAAGAACCTCAGTAGGCTTTTATTTTCATAAAAATGTGGTTACAATGTAATATCGTGCAATAAAATTTATTATTTAATAGCCTGAAGGTGGTCATTCCTGAAGTCGTTTATGTTATAGTAATCTTTGTATTACGTTATTCAAAAGAATTGTTAAAAACGTTTGTGTGGTAAAGGTTACTATAACATAAATGACTTTCTTAATGATACCACAGATTGGGAATGGAGTGACCGCCCTCAGGCTATTAAATAATAAGTTTAATTGTACAATATTACTTTGTAAACATATTTATTCGATGAAAAAAAAAATCCGCTGAGTTTGTTGCGCCCATTCTTCTCAGGTCTGAGGCATTCATTTTGGAATGGGTGCTAGTTATTTGACTTTCAATAAGTGATGTCACATCCTATTTTGAATAAAAATATTTGAATTTGAAAAACTCGAATTTGAACACACAGTCGTTTTTTAACAATTCTGTAGAATATCGTAATACATGTACATTTGTTTTGAACATCTTCTGGGATCTTGTTGTAAAAACATATATATCAGCATCAATACAATAATAAAATAAACCGCTGATACAAAAATCATACAGTTTTATAATTCGTTTCATATACAATAACATTTTTTTAATGTAAGCCTACAGAAATAGCATTATTTAATGCTCATCATTAATGTTGTCGGCAGAATTAAATTAAAAATGGAGAATTTTGAACATTTTACACAATATTTAGGCAATATATACCATAATTGACATCGCTGTTTTATAACAATAACCAGATTATTAAGCTGCAAAATTTTGCAAAGAATCGGCAATATATTCTATAATTGCTCCTTTGAGAATAATATTAGTAAAAAACATCAAAAAAACTAGAATTAGCGAAAGGGAGTCTGCTTTGGTGACAGGTCTCTTCGTGAATCAATGATGTTTTCGTGTTTAGTGTGTATTCACAAACTGAACTTTGATCCGTTGATGAACCGTTAATGGTTTTCCCCATTTGTGATCTCCTAGTTGTAAATCACCGACATATTTATGCAAGCTACATGTTGTCAAACAAAAGAGTTCAACGCGCTTAAATTTATTTCATTAATCAAAATTATTGTGTTGATTTTGAAAATTATTTTGTTTTTTGTATAATATAAAGTAAACATATCTGATATGTATAATATATTTAATTGTTTTAAAATACATTTTAAGTGATTTCAAAAAAGCAGGAGGTTCTCAATTCGTTGGTATATTTTTTATGTTTGTTACCTCAGAACTTAACGACTGGGTGAACCGATTTTAATAATTTTTTTTTATTTGAAAACTGGTGCTTCCCGTATGAAAACCATAAAAGTCTTAAATTTGCTGTAAGTATGTGCGCGAATTTATGAATAACTCAATATCGCTCCAACCGATTCCGATAATTCTTTTTTTGTTGGAAAGAATATACTTTAAATATAGTTTGGTGAAAGTTTCGCTAGGTTCTGATAAAGGGATCCATGACAAAGTAACGGAACTCTTCAATTCTTAGGAGCATATAAACGCTACTTGGCTGAATATTTTTTATACTATCCGGATATTTGATTCACCTACCATGACGTCGTTATGGTCAAGAAATTGTCGTAGTCGAATATTAGATATATTATATATTTAGACAAATTATTAGTTTGTGTACATCATATTCATTAAAAATCTAAAAATAAAAAATAAATTACCAAAAAAACATCCGACTTCACAAATACTCTTCTAAAAATAACAATAATCGTAACTATTTAAAAATACGCATTTTTTTTTTATAATCTTAGTACACATATCTATTATTTTGGAATATTGTTATTGAAGTCGGTTCTTTTTTTTGTTAATATGCGATTATTACTTTATGGTTTACTTGATTATCATAAGTAATTTACAACCATTTCTCATCAACCTTTCATATAATTTTTTGTGTTAAAAAATTTCATTACTATGACATTTTTAACATTTTAAGAGCAACCTATTAACGAGCAATCGATTAAGTTTTAGCTCAAATCTTATCTAACGAGTTTATAGACGTTTTAGTGTTAAACCTTAAAACTAAAACCTGCCCCCAAGTCGAAGTATCAGTGTTAAACAAAACAAAATATAGTGAAATCTGTGTTATTGTTATGTTAACAAGTTGATAATGCGGAGTGTCTAGTGCGCTAGTTACATACTTTAGCTTAGGATAGAGCCTTCTTTGTGTATCTACAGCTGAAATATGCAACAAGCAACCATTCAAGTTCTGTCTATGATAAGACTTCAATATCGCCGGTGAAATCTCTGTTACATTATTACGCAAATCCAGTGATATTGAAAACATCCCAATTAAAATCGACTCTACAATTTGAACCCACCAGTAAATCTAATCAAATAATTTAAATATAATAAGATAATTGTAAAGTTTGAATAACAATATTTCGTTCAAAGAATTCTAGTACTTATAAATAACCAATTATTAGGCTTACTCGGACAAACTCGTGGGAAACAGCTAGAGCAACGCAATTACTGTTTCAGGCTCCATACGCTCTACTCATAACAAAGAATGCTCGCAAGAACTCACCACGCGTTCGTCAATGAATTCAAGCAGGTTTTGTTCAAGGATACGAGGTTGAATCGCAAACCACAAAAAAGAAAGAATACTTTTACCCGCGGTCAGACTTGTGACCGAATGGTCACCTCTTTGTCCTCGTGCATGCGAGTTATAAATATAATATGTATTACAGCCATTTCTCATAATTCTCATAATAAATAATTATTCATATCATGGTTAAATTTAGATTATTATTTTTTATTTCCAATCCTTAGAATGTCAAATGGGTTCCCATTTGATAGTACGATTTTATCTGAAACAAATTGAGAAAAAAAATATTTTTACCATTGCTTTACAGCTACTAAACACAAAATGAATCGGCTTAGTCGAGTTTATAAGATCCAAGAAAATAATTAAAACAAATGTATGTAATTTTATAAAGAATTGTTACAAAAGGTTTGTGTGGAAGGTTACTATGACATAAAAGACTTTCTTAATAATAATACAAGGCTCTCCTCAGGCTATATAAATTTTAATATACGATTTTACATAGAACTATATTAATTATATAAAAAAAGAAGTCCGCTGAGTATCTTGCGCCCGTTATTCTCAGGTCTGAGGCATACTTTTTCGAATGGTTTGTAGTTTATGCCTCTCAATAAGTGATATTCTATCCAAATTTGAATAAAAATATTTGAATTTCAATTTGAGTAGGTTAGTATGTTGTTAGATCAATAATTAATATAGCAACACCACACAATTTAGTTATGGAAAAATTTATTTTCGAATGACTCAACCTAGCTTGACGGATCATTCTTGGACCTGGGCATTAAGAGTTTTTTTTTTAAATACGATACGACATCAAAGTCTATTATTATTTATTTCATGGGACTGAGCCTTCGGATATGTAACGCTCGTTTACCTTAAGTCAGCACTTACGCTCTGAGAAGAGTTGAATAAAGGAGAATCTCTTGGTGAGCATAGTGTAGTGTAGTTTCGTATAATTGAAATCGCGCTGAAGAATTTTCCATTTCTCTCGTATGTTTGTTAAGCCCACTGTTTTTTCTATTTAAGGAATGACTGGCGAACTCGTTTTCGTATTTTATAAATGCTGGATATCGTTTTGAAAGTTCTTAGTAGGTATTGCAGAGATTGAATTTGGTATAATTCATAAATGCAGAGATATGGATATCATTTATAAATGCAAAGATATGCATATCATTTTGAAAGTTCTCAGTATTGCAGGGATTGGATTTTATATAATTTATAAATGTAAAAATATGGATATTGTTATGAAAGTTCTCAGTATTGCAGAGTTTAATTTGGCATAATTTATTAAATCTAAGATGTCCGACACTTAATAATGTCATTGCAACAATATACGGGAGAGCAGAGATTGACTTTGGAACTATTTTTGAATACCATGATGGCTGCCGCGCAAAACTGTGATTCCAGCAATATTGGTATCGATTTTATAGTTCTTAAAAAGTTCTTTCAAAGGGGAATTCCCGTAAAAAATTATCATTGCACAATATGTATATCGTATATAAGATTCTCGTCGTGGCAGAGAACTATTTTTAAAAGATCCCGATGTCTCGTGATATGCACAATGCACATTTAACGCGAAGTCGCGACCAAATGATGGTTTAAATATGAAAATGCCTTTATAATATATGTAGAACTCATACAAAACATCATATTCATGGCATAGGAAAATATTAAATTCCATAGTAAAATCAAACACCTTGAAGATACCGTAAGCCTTATTATATTTATAATCGAATTGCATACTAACGATAATACTCCTTTACAATCGTGCTGTAGCCGTTTTAAACTGCCTACAGTTAATCTAACTAGGTACGTATTTAACTTCAATGAAGTGGCGGTGAAGGCGGCATTTCTAAGCAAACACTTCACTTAAACTTATTTGTATTCAATATTTATGAACTTTTATGTATATTAAGTGTAATATAAAGTTGTGCGGCGCTCTATGAAGAGACTGGCCGCGTCGTACCTGCTTACGTTCCGGTCTTATATCCAATTACAATTTGAATGTAGCGTAGGTATAGTCCAGCCGTAAGTTCTGGTTCAAATGAAAATGCATATAACGCGTATGTCTTTTATTTACTGAAGTCTAAGGCAATAAATAAAGGCAATAAGTAAAAAAACGTGTGCGTTTCGCGTGTGTATACATTAAAGATATTTGTTGGAGGTGTCAAAGAAAAAAGTAAGCCATCTGGAAGCTTTCAGCGAAAACAAAATATAGTATGGTGGAATTTTGTATCTTATATAGATCTGTGATGGCATATGTGTATCTTTTAAGGATAGCAAACTATATCCATTTTAATACTTTAAAAAATTTGGCAATTATGAAGCGGTAATGTAAAAGGTGTTTATACAAATACGATATTAATCCTTATCATTTTTTATTACTACCTAGTCTTGCCATCATTGAAAATCGTACGGATTGTTTTAGGAACTCCAAATTATCATGGCGTTTGGAGCAAGCCATACTCTCTGAAACTGATTATAAATCATGATCCAGCGGATTAAGATTTATGGTCACTTCAGATCTGATGAAGTCCGAAACGTTCGTTTCCAACCAAGACTGCGTAGACCGAGCTTTGGGACCCGGCGCCGAGTCTTGCTGGAAGGACCATTCCTGTTTATTGAACATGCAACACCACGTTAACGGGATTCACTACCTTCTCAAGAATGGTATCTTGGTACACTTGTGCCGAATACCTTGCCGTGATACCTTTTTCACAAAAGTATGGCTCAGCCATTCCTTCATAGCTAATATCCCACCAAACCATCACTGAAGTCGGATAGTGCCCACGTTGCACTCTGTCGACTAATTGGGAAGCTTCCTTGGAGATTTGAGAATAAATACGGTCATTTTGTTTGTTAAAATGTTGTTCAATTGTAAAAGAAATCTCAACCGTAAACAAATTTTTTTTTGTGACCTCCCTTTGCCTTAGATTATCAGTAAAGAAATGACCAGTAGTCTCTTATAGGGTGCAGGTCCTAAGTCATCCTTTCAAATACGCGACATGGTTCTAGGTGCTATCTTCATCGGCCGAGGGAAAATCTTTTGCTTTCGGAAAGGATTTTTTCAAATTCTTTCACTTACTGCTTTGATCATGATCGCGTACGAACACTACGTGGACGGCCAGATCTTTTTCTGTCACAAACAGAGGAGGTTTCATAGTACCTATTAATAGCCCGCTACATAAACATTTAACTAATACCAAGCGTATGTAGAGTATTAAAAACCGCATTTGGCTCCATACCTACTTTGTGTAAAACAATCACAGCGATTCCGTTCTCTTTATCAACCCACCCCATTTTAATATCGCAAAATATTGTACAATGTATTGGCGCCAAAACGAGAAAACTTAATGAACAATCATATAAAAATGACAGATTCCAAATTCAAATGTAATATTTTCTTTGCTTTTAATTGTAAAAGTATTTATGGCTAGTCTAAGTACATTATCACAAAATCATTCAGAAATACGCTTTTGTTTCATTTTAAACTCATTAACTTTGATTACATAATTCCGATAGCTTTAGACTGCATTATTAACTAATATTTACACCATTTTCTTTCTATTGATAGAACAGCGTCACTCAGACCATTATTTTTATAGAAGAGAACGATAAACGAGCGTATTTGTCACTTGATGTTAAGTGATCACCGCTGCCCACATTATTCTGTAGCACTAGAGGAATTACATTAGCGCTGCCTTTTTTATTTTTTGAACACCATAAAAGTACCACCAGTTGTAGGAGGTGGGTTAAAACCCCACTGTAGAGGAATCCCAGCATACCGTAACTATTATAATAGCACTTAAAATCTAGTACTTTTTTAACATAAGTTACCCCAAAAATAAAAAAATTCGAGTATGTATATGAATTTATTACGAGAAGTTACTACAACGGAAAAACACCGCCGACCATCCCGCGGTGTCAGAGCTCCATGCCTGAAGTACATTTCAGACAGAAAACAGTTCGGCGAGCTCTGTTTTCGTTGGACGTCAGGAAGTCGAGCGGGCCGGATGGCATTTCTCCAATCGTGCTTAGAACGTGTGCCCCTGAGGTGACGCCGGTGCTAACGCGTTTATTCCGGCACTCTTATTCAAAAGGCGTAGTCCCTGACTCATGGAAGTCAGCCCTTGTCCATCCGATCCAAAGAAAGGAGACAGTTCGGATCCGGCTAACTACAGGCCTATTACTATTACTTCCTGCTCACCAAGATCATGGAGAGCATAATTAACCGCCAGCTCTTGGTATACCTTGAGAGTCACCAGTTGGTCAACGACCGGCAGTACGGCTTTCGACATGGTCGGTCGACTGGCGATCTTCTGTTATTCCTAGCACATAGATGGGCGGCGGCTATTGAAAGCATGGGGGAAGGCCTGGCAGTTGGCCTGGATATAGCGAAGGCCTTTGATCGTGTAAGGCACAAAGCGCTCCTCTCAAAACTTCCATCATTTGGGCTTCCCGAGAGCTTATGCAAGTGGACCTCCAGCTGCCTCACTGGGCGCAGGATACAGGTCGTTGTCGACGGTTATTGCTCGAATCCCAAGCCCGTGAACGCTGGAGTGCCCCAAGGCTGTGTGCTATCTCCCACGCTGTTTCTTCTGCATATCAATGATATGTTAGACACCTCCAACATACATTGCTATGCAGACGACAAGACGGAAATCGTCGACCAGTGCCGGGAGAAACTTGTATCTTCTATTGAGTCCTCTCTTGAGAAGGTCGCGGAATGGGGTAAATTGAACCTTGTCCATAATGGGGGTTCAACCCCCAGAAGACTCAAGTTTGCGCGTTTACCACTAAAAAAACCGTATCACCGCTCTTCGACAACACTTCCCTTAAAGCCTCGCCTAGTATCGGAATACTGGGTCCCGAAATTTCGAGCGATTGCCAATTCCGTGGCCATCTGGCGGGCGAAGCCAAATTGGCTTCCAAGAAGATGGGGTTCATTAATAGAGCACGGCAATACTTCAAGCCGGCCCAAATTCTAGCGCTCTACAAAGCGCAGGTCCGGCCACACATGGAGTATTGCTGTCATCTCTGGTCTGGCGCACCCCAGTATCAGCTCGATCCATTTGACCACGTGCAACGCAGAGCAGCTCGAATTGTCGGGGACCCAGTGCTCTGTGAACGGCTGGATCTCTTGGCGTTGCGTAGAGACGTCGCTTCATCGTATATATTCTACCGCATTTATCACGGGGAGTGTTCCGAAGAGCTGTTTAACCTGATTCCTGCCGCTGAATTCCACCTTCGCACGACACGCCACAAGTTAGGATATCATCTCCACCATCTGGATGTGTGGCGGTCCTCCACAGTGCGGTTTTCAAGGAGCTTTCTTCATCGTACTACTAAGCTGTGGAATGAGCTTTCTTGTGCGGTGTTTCCGGGACGATACGACATGGGTACCTTCAAAAAAAGCGCGTAATTTTCCTTAAAGGCCAGCAACGCTCCTGTGATTCCTCTGGTGTTGCAAGAGAGTGTGGGTGGCGGTGATCACTTAACACCAGGTGACCCGTACGCTCGTTTGTTCTCCTATTCCATAAAAAAAAGTTACAAAATGGTATTACTTTGTTTAATATTAACTTAGTTTGTCATAGAAAATGTATTTGTAATAGCTATTGATAGTAGTTCCGCGATACGGGTGAGATAAAGCCCTTTTACAACTTACTTTCCAACATAAATTGCAATTATTACTTATGTTAACTTATGTTGTTACAAAATCAGTTAGGTAAAGTTTTACACCATTCATTGGGAGGCTTATTTGCACAAGTCACCTTTTTACTCTTAATAGGAATGCTTGATACTAATTCTAGTAGGCTTCATTAGATACATAATAGCTTTAAGGGTAAATGTATACACTTTTATAATAAAATCCAAGCCATTGTTCAGGCATTATTGATAAATAAATTTAAATGTTTTGTTAAAATGGCCGTGTCGTGAACCCAACTACTCCACAGTTGAATATCTAAGTGATCGGACAGTCTGGGACTAGATTGTGATTATTAGCAGTAGCAATGACAGTTCAATATTGTACATTTTAAATAAAAAGAGCGCAAAAATAGAATGCTGATAGAGTTTCTTGCGCCGCTTCTTCTCTCTCAGAGCGCCATTTGTTTCCGAAGCAGTAGTAATATCTAGTATATTAGAAATTTACATCAAAAAAAAACCATAGGAATAAATTTTGAGGAAATAAATGCCTTTTATTCCTATAAGCTGATGTGATTTAACATCTTATATATATAATACTAGCTGACCCAGCAAACGTTGTATTGCCGATATTAAAATCGCGATACAAAAGTAACTGTTGATCGTAGATGGGTGAAAATTTGAAGTTGTGTGCTGACTCATAATCAAACAAATTTAAAAAAAATATCAAAAACATAAAAAATAAATATTTGGCGTGGACCAGCCTTAACATTTAGGGGGATGAAAAATAGATGTTGTCCGATTCTCAGACCTACCCAATATGAACTCAATATTTCATGAGAATCGGTCAAGCCGTTTCGAAGGAGTTTAACTACAAACACCGCGACAAGAGAATTTTATATATTAGATTGAGTATTCATATAGTTTTACATAAATTTTCTTCCCCAAACTAGGCATAGGCTGTAGTACTATGGGTACAAGATAACGACGTATTTAATACATACTATATTTTTAAACATATGTACAATAGTACATAATTAAACATACGAGACTCCGAGACAAACATCCATATTCATTATATTAAATGTTTGCACCTACCGGGATACGAACCTGAGACCTCACTCTTAGTAGGCCTAACCACTGGGCTATATGGTTCGTCAAATCATGAAATATATCGAAGTAACGAGCGTAGTTGCGCTATAACTCAGAGTTTTAGGTTCAATCCTGCGGCACTGCATTGTATTGGACATAACGTTTCACCTACCAGGTCACATCTTGTTCATCCTATCAATTTTACTCATAACAAAAACCTATAAACCAATAAAATTTGTATAATATTGCTATGAAAGCAATAAAGCTAACTTAATATTTAAGTAGAATCATTCAGAGATTTTTTTTTAACAAATAATTAATTAAAATTTTAACTGACGCCTCTCAATATAATAATTCTTGATAATGTTATGTATATATGTACATAGGGCACATTAGGTAATTTTTAGAAGTTTTTTTTTATGGAAAAGGATGACGAACGAGCGTATAGGTCACCTGGTGTTAAGTGACCACTGCCGCCCACATTCTCTTGCAACACCAGAGAAATCACAGGAGCTTTGCCGACCTTTAAGGACGGTGTAGGCGCACGTACACCATTCCACAGCTTTGTAGTACGTGGAAGAAAGCTCTTTGAAAACTGTACTGTAGCCCTCTGCAGTGCAGTTTTCAGTGCAGCTACCCCTGTGTGGTGGACACATCCAGGTGGTGGGGATGATATCCTAACTTGTCGTACCGTGTCGTGCGAAGGTGGAATTCGGGGGCAGGAATCTAAAGCTGTGATATTCATAATTTAAAACCCAGGAAGAAACGTGAACTCCAAGCTTATTGTTCGGTTATGTCATGTACGTAAGTCTTTTTAGCTGAGCAGTGTCGTTTACAACTTTTACAACATGATCCGTAAATGTTCCAAACAGATGTGTTATGAAATTCAAAATAATTGTTAGAACACGTTTATGTGGTCAAGATTATCATAGCATAAGTGACTTAACGCAAAATAACGGTACGTCACCCGAACGGGTGGCTTAGTTAGAAAGAGCGCTCGCACGGAACGCGAGAGGTCGCAGGCTCGAGTCCCACATTGTTCATAAAATGTTGTTTTCAGTTTTCAGATGAATAATTCAAATGAATAATTACAGATCTATTCAAAAAACATATATGAATGTAAAAAACTTGCATCTAACTGGCTAGAACCCAAATCCTATGACTGGGTAGAACAGTTTCTGAGTAACTAGTTTATGAAAACATATGCTAAATATATACACACACTACCACACTCACATACACACATACAATTTAATACAAATTTCCCTTCTTCCCCCCTTCTCTGAATCATGTCTTCCTTTTTGTAAGTTAACTTTTGTAATTTTTTTTTTATGGATTAGGAGGACAAACGAGCGTACGGGTCACCTAGTGTTAAGTGATCACCGCCACCCACATTCTCTTGCAACACCAGAGGAATCACAAGAGCGTTGCCGGCCCTTAAGGAAGGTGTACGCGCTTTTTTTGAAGGTACCCATGTCGTATCGTCCCGGAAACACCGCAAAAGGAAGCTCATTCCACAGCTTTGTAGTACGAGGAAGAAAGCTCCTTGAAAACCGCACTGTGGAGGACCACCACACATCCAGATGGTGGGGATGATATCCTAACTTGTGGCGTGTCGTGCGAAGGTGGAATTTGGCGGCAGGAATCAGGTTAAGCAGCTCTTCGGAACACTCCCCGTGATAAATGCGGTAGAAGACACACAATGAAGCGACGCGGTCTCTTCGCAACGCCAAGTGATCCAGCCGTTCACAGTATAATAAAATATAATATATAATGTAATATAATATTGACACACATTATCTTGCCCCAAACTAGGCATAGCCTGTACTATGGGTACAAGACAATGATATATTTATTACAATATACTTACTTAAACATTAATACATATAACATGAAATAGGTTTAAACTATATAAATTTTGTAATTTTGTTTGTCCTAAATAAAAGGTTAAAGAGCGGTGCCTCCCAACACAAGCGATAAGCTTAATGGGAGACACCTGCCCCTAGTTTTTAAGTACTTAATTTTTTTTATTGAGTGGAAAATATCATAAAAAAGTAAGTTTCATTGCGTAATTAAAAAGTATTCCGCTGATTTTAATATTCAAAGAATTTCTGATTCAAGACAGTGAACAATGAAATATATATCATTATGTATTGAGGTTTCAAGTGTAAATTTATAACATGGAGATGCAATTTGACCGAGTTATTTACTTTAATTAAAATTTAACATATAATAGATGAAATTTAATAGCGAATTAGTGTGAGAGTGTCTGTATGAATTAAAACAATGAAAGTTATGTTAATGTCTTTTATGAATACAATATCGGTTCATGTTTACTTTCTCGTTTGCTTAATATCACCCTCAGTGTAATAGATTTACAAGATTAGCCATGTTGACATCGATTTAGAACACTTGGTAAATGTATGGGAGCGACTAAGTTCTATCGTTAGAACTCAATCAAATTCAAGCTTCAAGCATACTCCAAACTTAAAGGATGGCAAAGAATCTTTTGACCCTTGGTGTTTGTTTACTCGTAGTTTAGTCGTTAGTTTAACACTTACATTTTAAAAAAACGTCAAATTTAGAGAAACCGCTCAAAGTGTGCTCCGCCTTGCTCAATACACAATCTCGCTTTTTTTTAAGGTACCCATGTCGTATCGTCGTACAAGGAAGAAAGCTCCTTGAAAAACTTGGGATATGACTTATGAGGCATTTCGCACCATCGTCGGTGTTAATGAAGCGAAAACCGATCCAACACGGTGTTGCATCTCGGCAACCGTTAGGCAATTGGAGAAATCACTCTGTCCTTCACGTAACCATCAGTAATAGATGTACAGGATTTGCCATGTTTACTATTCTAGGAAATATATGTTAGCTGCTTAGTTTTATCGTTAGAAATCGTTTAAGCTTCGAGCATCATTCATTATCATCAACCGGAAGACGTCCTCTGCTAGACAAAAGCCTCCCCCAAAGTTTTCCACGTTGATCGTTCCACCACTGCAGTCGGGCAACGTATTCCGGCGATCTTGACCATATGGTTAACATCGCCGGCGTATCATGGTCATCATCGACGATTTTGTCGGTTCATCTTGTGGGGGGCCAACACCACTGTGTCTTCCTATACGTGGTCGCAATTCGAGGACTTTACTGCCCCAACAGCCATCTGTCCGTCGAACTATGTGCCCTGCCCACTGCCACTTCAGCTTCTAGCATACTCCTAACTTAAAGGCTGGCAAAGAATCTCTTGACCGCTGGTGTTGGTAATGTCCATGACCAGTTGGTTCACCAGTCATCAATTCCCATCACGTGAGCCTTTTGCGTCTTTGCCTTTCTAAAAAAACATTATAGCACGTGTTGAGCACAATAGTATTGTCAGCTGTAGCCAAAATATTGGCTAATAAACACACACCAGTATATTACAGTCTGAAGGGCGCCGTAGGTAGTGAAATTACTGGGCAAATGACACTTAACATCTTATGTCTCAAGGTGACGAGCGCAATTGTAGTACCGATCAGAATTTTAGGGCTTTCAAGAATCCTGAGGGGCGCTATATTGTTAATGGGCAGGGAGTAACAATAACCATCATCTGAACGTCCTGCTCGTCGCATCCCTTAATGTCATAAAAAAATATTTGGTCAAAAAGTATTTAGTCTAAACATTTTAAGACCACGAGTCCATAGTATATCTTTAATATACTCACTCAGTTAACGGAAACCTCATAAAGCAATTCTCATTATGACGGTGTCCGCCAATTCTCCGAACGGACACCGACATACCAGTAGATTTTATATCAGATATAATCATATACTTATCAAACAATGCTTTCTCACGTCCTGAGCGCTACGAGAACAGAGCCGGCTACATTTCCGGTACCACCATTACATTTAATTAATTTTTAATTAAAACGTAAAATCTCTCACGCCAAATATAACAATGAACTTGCATCACATTGATCAAAATTATCAATAAACATTGAAATAGTGGTTAATATAGAGATTATGGTATGCTAAAACAGGCCAGATTTATTACTCTAGCTGCATGCGATGTATATGCTTCTACAATATGATCCCGGAAAATGTACAAAACAAATGTGTTATGAAATTTAAAAGAACTGTTAAAAAGCGTTTGTGTGGAAAAGGTTACTATAGCATAAACGACAGACTGGGATTGAAGCGGACACCCTCAGGCTCTTTAATTATAAATGTTTAATGTGCGATATTACATCCAATTTTTATAACAAAAACCCACTGAGATTCCGTTTTGCTCAGGTCTGGCTGTCTATTTTGAATGGGTGGTAGTTTTTGACGTTAAATAAGTGATTCTGTATCCTATTTTGAATAAAAATATGAATTTGATAGCTATGACATACACTAGCGATACGTCGGATAATTTATTTCACTATGCTGAAAATTTCAGACCCGATTACTAATTTTATTCGTATCACTAATAGGAAACCCTTATCCAGTGATGAAATTGTTAATTTAATAATGATTTAAGGTTGTAAATTAATATTTTTTTAAAATAATATAGTCATTCACTTGCGTTTATCCTTATGTGTATATAGATATAAGTGTTTAAATATTGAGATCTTAGATTAAGGATTGGTCTCCGCTGCGGTCCAACTAGATACCTAAGAACAATAGCTTTTTTATTACGACAACTATCAGATTCTTGTGTGCGTGGCATCTTGTCACTCAATGGCATCTTTCAAATTTTGTAACATACGCTTCGTGTTATTTTACATTGAAATTATGATTATATTGTCATTCTTATTTCTTGAAGTATTATTTTTACAAATTTTACTACGCAACCCGGCATTTTAATTTTAATTATGAGCAAAGTTTAACAGAACATGTGGCACGTGAACCTCACACATTGTTCGAGACTGACTCGAGTACGGCCACTTGGGCGTAGTATTAGTTGCCGCTCTTTGCGACTACGCCTGCGGTATCTAGTTGGAGCGCAGCGGAGACCAATGTAATCCAATCTGTGACTTACTATAAATGATTTTTAAAAATAAAATAGATATTCACAATGCATGAGCATTCACCACCTCTCTCCCGTCGTTATCCCGGAGGGTAGCCCTTTCCCATTGTCTGTACAAAAAAAAATGTGAATAGATATGTGTGTTTAAATATCGAGATGTACGAGTATTTTTGTGTAAGTGTGGTGACTTGGTAGTACGTGACCTTTGCCGCCTAGCACTCAACAAATACAACCATTTTGTTGATTGTAAACAGTTTTTAGTAGGCTGACTTTGTCATTTCTGAAATCAGCAACATTAAGGAATTGTGGATGCATTTAGATTAATATCCAACATTATAATATACATTGGGTAACGTATCTTGAGCATAACAGCAAAGTCTACGGCCTTACAAATAAAATGGGCATAAAGTTATCCTCCTCGCGTCGTTTTCCTCATTACTGAGGGTCGTGACTCCCCCGCTGCATCAGTTTCTCCCGTACGATTCCCCTCCATCTGCTGCGATCCTTAGCCTTATGAAGAGCATCATGGTAGTTGATGTTTAGAGCGGATGCTACTGCGACTGCGACCTCTGGGACGCCTGCCATCTACCTTGCCTGTCACCATCAGCTGTTCCATGGCATAAAGTTATAACTAAGCATAAACCAAGAATATATAAAATGTTTACAAATAGACATTTTGCTTACGAATGGTTTGTTCGGACGTATAACGTTTCCCGCGTTTATTTGCAAGGCAGCTTGTCATTAGGAAAACTTCAGAACTATCATTGTATTGACAGTGTTGTCAACGATAGTGTAAACATTTTCTTTGTTTATCATCAGTTATAACTTTATACCAAGTTTATTTGTAAGGCCGATAAGAATTATCATTAATATAGTTTTATATATTTTAGCTTATTTATAGTAACCTTAATACATTTAAAATACACCAATGTAGGTGCCGCATGGCTTTCTTAGCATTAACACCGGTTGGGTTAAGAGCAATAAAAGCGTAGCCTCCGTACAGATGCGGGTTCGATTCCGCATAGTCCTGTATATATAGCGCCATTAATAATTAAAAATAACGAATGGTTTGTTTACTTACAGGAGGTCAGAATGGATATAAACCACAGTCCGTTCGTGGTGTGAGAGACACTGGTAAGTCGAATCAGATTTTTGACAATGATTTCGAAACCCTTATTATTTTATGTTGTTGAAGTATCCTTGAGAAAATAACAATGAATAAAGAACTTCTTGACTGTCGAAATATGATCACCTGATAGAAAGCAGTAGAAAAGCAATTTTACCTACTGCAACTGCCTGATGGTAAGTTAGCAATCCGGACAATTCTTCGTGATTTTCGGTTTGGTGTTGTATGTAACGTGTATGTAATGTATGTTGTGTAAATTTGTTACGTTATAAATAAATATATTAAAAAAAAGTGAAACGCTCTGCCTAGGTAGGATTCTTGATTGCACATGGCGCCGCAGTTGTAGTGCCGCTCAGAATTTTTGGGTATTTCAAGAATTCTGAGCGACACTGCATTTTATTGGGCAGGGCGTATCAATTACCATCAGCTGAACATCCTGCTCATCTCGACCCTTATTATCATCAAAAAAATAGTCATTTCTTTACATCTACGTTATACCTTTAAATACAAGAATGTTCGCATTTCTAACTGTATAAGTTTCCCAAATTAGCGTCATAGTAGAATAAAATCAGAATCGTATAAAATAAAATCGGTTGTTTTAGGCAAACTATCACTTCCATCGGGGTGTCTATTGGAAGGCCGCTGGTTTGCGGACGGCGGACGAGTGGTGACGAGTGATGCGTGCCTGCAGTGCGCATGCGCCCGGAGTGCGCTCTCGTGTCGCCGGCGGGCGTGCGCCCCTCTGCCCGACCCCCCGTCCCGCTGCCACATCTTGCACCGGAAGGAGCAGTGCTGCCCGACCATTCAGTGTCCTGGTAATTTTATTTACAATAAGGCCTGTCGCAGACGACACACTTTTTGTGCTACTGAGTCTGCCGGAGATATTTCACAGACTCAACGCACACGACGTACACTTTCGATCATTTTGTCAGCAGAACTATAGGGACTTACACGCAATAGAAATACAGAGAGAAAAAAAGAAGAAGAAATAGAGAATTTTGGGTTCGTCCTAAGCTTTCAGAAAGATTATTAAAGGGACTGTTTATTATTAAACATTCAGTTCTAAAACAATATCGAATTAAATTTGCACACTTCATCCCACAATTTTCTTTTTAAATTTCTGTCATGACACTCTGCCAAAGATGTATCATACAGGCTGGTCTGTTTTCTATTTCTTGAACCAACATCGATACATCGATGTCTACCGCCATGATACACGTCAATCACTAGCAAGTGGAGACTACAGACCTACAGACTAAAGTGAGCGTCGCGTCATCTGCGTTAGCGCGTGCTGACGCGAACGATATAATTATTTTGTTGGCGCATTTTTTCTACAGCCCCATGCGGCGCAGTCTGTCAGATCTACGAAGATACATTATTGTATTATTTTGTGAGTCAGACTTTTTGCGCGTCGTATGCGTTATTGCATATACTTCTATTTGTTGACAGTGCGTCACGGATAATCTGTCGTCTGCGACAGGCAATGTATTTTTTTGTATTACTTACAATTAAAATGATGAACAAATGATTTATGAAACGACGAATCTATGAATGTAGATTTAAAAAAAGGGGTGAAGAGTTTCTTGCTACTGCTTCTTATTAAAGCTCAACCGTTTTCAAAGTTTACCATCACTTCGGAAAAAAAAAACTGGTGAAACGAAAGAATCTTTTGACATTCATAATATGTATCATCTCCTAGACCTAGATAAATAAGGTGATTTTGATTTGATTTGAAGTTACGAGAGGAGCAAGAACTGATTGGAAGCGATATATAATCTCTACCCAATACAGTATAGTGTCGCCCAGAATACTGGGCGGCAATAGCCGCGATTACACTCGTCACCATGAGACATAAGATAATATAAGACATTTAGTTTCAGTATCGCTGTAATTTCTTTAACTACAGCCCCATTCAAACTGAAAGACTAAATCGAGTGCTTGTCTACCACTGCTTAGTAATAGAAATGGCTCCGATGGGTTGCTTATACAGTATGTTAAAAATCCTGTACGATAATTCACACGGATAAGAAGTTGAATGCGAAGACACCACTAAAAATAAAATTAAAATCCTTTAGATTAAATGCTACGATAAAATAAACATTTCATATTAAATGATTTCAAAAGTCTTGAGAACCCCTGTCTTATTTATTCTACCAGTAAAATAAGGTCATCGCCCTGACCTCGTTCCAATGGCGTATAGCTATAATGAAATGGGTGTGTGGGCGGGGAAAAATTAAAATGGCCGCAGGCAGAGGTGTCCAAACTTTTATAAAGGAGTCCGTTAATAGACTTTTTTTTTATTTTCTTCAAAATCAATATTAATTTGTTCCCACTACTTGATACCAATATACGCCTCAAGATATAGTACAGGATTTTTAATGATCCTATATAGTCCGCATCACATAACACCGTAAAAATGAATAAATTTCTGTGCAAATGTATATTGTTTTTAATATTCACAATTTCATCTAAATAGTCAAAAAGGTGCAATCATAATAAAATAACATAATATTAATATTTATATTTGTCTAGGTCCCCCCTAGGCTATCAAAGATATAAAAAATATCGTGTATCGATGTTTGAAAAAGGCCCTTGGAGTTGAGGCAAATCTAAGGCAAATGTTTTCGAAATGGTGATTGATATATTCCCTCTCATATGCCAACATGTCCCTCGCGCCCGCAGAAGCCACTTGCTGAGCTGTTTCGGCGACAAGCGGTTTAGTATTTATTGGTTAAAATAATTATTAATAAATATATAAATACCTGACGTAGTTTTCTTTTCTGCATTTTCGGAAAAAAAAAACGCCATTTAGAGTTATACGAGTATAAACCTAATTTTAGGTTTCAACTAAATATCCCAAAGGAAATTTGTGGTTTTTCAGTTTAGGCATTTGCACTACATAGTTCGTAAAACTCTAAATAAATTTTGACCTTGAAAAATAGAATTCACCTCAATACTACAAACGAAGCTCATACTACGTGAATACTTTATTTAATTTACTTTTTATTTAGCTTGTAGAAATAGAGATACAATCAAGCATGCATGGAACTATTCCATGCTGTACGGGATGTAATGCTAATATATTTTTAAGCATTTTATAATCAAAACCTACATTAAATATTTAAGAAGAAATTTTTAAGACATTCTCGTAGCAATTTACTTCATCAATTATTGTAACTATAATTAATTTACAGGATTACAAGCATTATATAGATTATAGGTATATACATACAAACATTATATAGATTACTAGCTGACCCAGCAAACGTTGTATTGCCGATATTAAAATCGCGATACAAAAATAACTGTTGATCGTACATGGGTGAAAATTTGAAGTTGTATGTATTTTTAATGCTGACTCATAATCAAACTTAAAATCAAACTGACAAATTTAAAAAATAATCTCAAAAACATAAAAAAAAATCGTGTTTAACATTTAGGGGGATGAAAAATAGATGTTGTCCGATTCTTAGACCTACCCAAAATGCACTCAAAATTTCATGAGAATCGGTCATGTCTTTCGAAGGAGTTTAACTACAAACACCGCGACATGAGAATTTTATATATTAGAGATAACACTTATACTATTTAAAATCCTTTGGTAATGATAAATATTTTCAAACGGCTCATCCATTCACTCTCCTCAATCAGTAGAACCTAACAAAGAAAAGCGTAATAAAATTTATCATTTAATATAATAGATAGATGTAGTTATCCAATATACGTGTGATATGAATAAAAAAGTACTTAGTTTAAGGTTTATAACATTAACGATGAATTTGTATATATTTCAGATGACATCAAACTTTTAGAAGATAAAGGGAAACCAGAAGACACGGATATAGCTACGCCAGAATCCATAGGAAATAGTAAGTCATTCAATTACAACTTAAAATAACAACAACGGAAACTTTTGAAAGGAAGAGTTTTATTGCAATGATTATGCAATTATAGATAACGTTAAATACAAGAATATATTTTAGCGACTCCCATTTCGTAACTTAGATAATACAATACCGCAAACCATAACATAATTCTGTCCTATATTAATAACTAGCTGACCTGGCAAACGTTGTTTTGCTATATAAATTGTATTGATCTTTTGCTTGCTAGTTGATAATAGATGGCGCTAGTTGTATTAATTAGCAACAATCACACTTCTTTTATATTTTGTATAATTCACACTATAGTTTTATAAATTATAGCCTATTTGTTATTCTGGTACGTTGTTTTGCCATATAAATTGTATTGATCTTTTACTTGCTAGTTGATAAGAGATGGCGCTAGTTGTATTAATTAGCAACAATCACACTTCTTTTATATTTTGTATAATTCACACTATAGTTTTATAAATTATAGCCTATTTGTTATTCTGGTGTGTAAGCTATATTATTGTAAAGTTTCATCAAAATCTATTTAGTAGATTTTGCGTTAAAGATGTTCAAACATACATCCAGACATACAAACTTTCACATTTATAATATTAGTAGGATTGATAATGATCATTTAAAAAGCGAGTCAACTATAATAAGATGAAAACTTTTTTAATAGTTTCATGACATCGGCTACAAAAAATCAGTGTAGGTATGATTATGACAAAATTTCATTGTATTTTGTGCAAGATGCCAAGCCATATATTGTAAGGCTTATGACTTTAGTCCGAAATCTGTGTGCGCGACCGTCCCAAGGGGTGACAGACGGTAGCGGGTGATGTTGCGGGGAAGTGCAACGCATAAGGCTGAGGTAACCCGCTACCATCTTTCTCCCCGTGGGCGGTCACGCAGGACGTTATCGGACTATAGTATTCATTACTTAGCAGTGTGGCATGCATAATGGCTATGCTGACAAATAATATTTCAACAGATACTTTTTTTTATATAGGTTTCAATTCTTGTTCATATAACGTATGTTGTAAATATATGTTAATTTTTGTTCCGGTTGCCAGGTTGCGTGGAAGTATTCACGGTATACGCAGCTGGGTCAGCTATGAGCTCCAAAGTGGCATGTGAGCAGTGCTTCTGTCTAGGAGGTACTAGGAGATGTGTGCGGCCCAAGTGTCTGCCTCCACCACCTGGCTGCCATGCCAGACCTTCGCATGGGGCATGCTGTCCTCAGCGGTATTACTGTGACCATGCAACTAACGTTGCAGTTAAAGAAAGGAATCCGCATGGTAAGCAGATACAAGTATTTAACTCTTAAATCATCGACAAATTTACATATATTTTTTTGTATCACAAATGAACTAAGATACCTAATAATAATATAGAAATAAATAAGTGTACTAATTATGTATACCAATAAAATTCGAAGAGTTTCATCAATACTCATAGAGTCCTTCATCAGATCTTTTTTCGGAATGGGAGTGTCCTGTCAAAGCCATTCTTAATTCCTTGCGCCTGTTCTTCTCAGACCTTAGCCATATCTTTTCATATGGGTGTAGATATTTTTCAATAAGTCTTTTAAAATCCTTCTATAAATTAATAAATTTGAATTTGATTTTTATGTCCTAATTATGTATAGTCCTCAGAAATTTTACTAAATTGCAGTAAATTACATTTTAGATTGTAAAACGGCAAAAGGAAATTGGATAAGTGAAGGACAAAGAGCGACTGATGCGGAAGATGATGGCTGTGTCCAATGCTTCTGCTTGCGAGGAACTATTCGTTGCCAGCATGCATCCTGTGCTCCCACTGTGCAGGGCTGCGCCCCACTTCTGCAGCCAGGACAGTGCTGTCCGCACCAATACAAGTGTAATCACACCATGACAAGTACGTACGATTAAAAGTGATATCACAACCACATTTGAAGAGTACCTTGAGTGCCACGGACTAGTAAAAAAAGAAGGACTCCGCGCCGTGATATTAGCAAGTGAAGCACCTTTATGCTAGCATGTGTGCGGTTACGGGGTATACAAGTTACACAATTTTTTCTTCCTTAAATAATCATATATCCACAAATACTTTTATATTATTGTTTTTACACTTTTTCACAACGCACGACGGCATTTTTAAAATATTTGATTGCGACGCAAACTGATCTGTCACAGACGATGGCAAATCTCATAATGGCGGCCGATCGGCTTGTATTAGTGTAAGTGTATGCGTGGGACTATGTATTTACACGTTTACCGGCTTGTTTTGGTCCTCACTGTTATGTAAGGTGACACGGAGTCCTTATTTTTTTACTCGTCCGTTCTTGAGTGCTATTAAATGTCAACTGATTTATGCATGAGGAATTTTTTAGCATTTCTGAGTATTTTTCGTTTGAAGGCATTATTTGCTAAATAATATCCGATAATCCAAAATATCATACCAATAAAATATATCATAAAGATTTTGTAGCCAAAATTTTATTTTATTTATATATTTAACCGATTTCAAAAAAGGACGCGGTGCTCAATTCGACGGTTTTCTTATGTTTAGATGATTAGATTATTATATTGATATTATATTGATTAGATTTAGATGATTTTTTTTGTTTTAAAACTGATGCTTTACAAATAATAAATTTCGCATTGCATCAATGAACGTAAGCGCATTGCAATTTTATTACAGACAGTTGAAATTCTGCCACAGATCGCAACCCTTACTGTAAGTCGTTAAGGAGTTGTATTGATCATCATATATATTTGACTACGACAATTACTTGACCATAACAACGTGACGGTAGGTGACCCTAATATCCGGATAGTATAATAAACATTTGGCCTAGTATCGTTAATTTGCTCCTTAGAATTGAAGAGTTCCGTTACTTTGTCATGGATCCCATAATCAGAACCTAACGAAACAATTATCAAAATCAGTTGGCGCGATATTGAGTTATTCGTAAATTTTTCGTTTTCTGGTGTTCTCATGGTGGCCATTGTCAGATCTGGACCAAATTGTAATGGGACCACACGGAAAGCACCAGCTTTCAAATAAAAAAAGAATGAAAATTAATAATTAAAAGAATAATCAAAATTATTGATATTGAAATTGAAGTCGGTTAAAAATCTAAATTAATCGTAGCTTCTTGGAGACAACAAGCACATTAAATCTTATCATGTCATCGGACTACTGAAACTAAATCATTGGTTTGATCATCGAAAGCAATGATATAGAGAGTCAGATTCTTAGGCTTCCGTATCTATCTAAAGAGCATATTTTTAGTTTATTTCTGTCAATTACAGGTGTATCCCGAAATCTGTACAAACAGCCTCAACAATATATAAAAACAGGGAGGGATGAAAATCGCTCATTCCAGGCATCAAAATCTATAAAACGTGAAACAACAGTAAAAATCTCAGGTACAGCAGCAGATGTCACACAACCATCAATAATTAATAAAGAAACAACTAATACTACTACTATAGTATCTACAACTCCGACTACATTGCATGATAATGTAGAATCCACAATGGCAACATTTATGACTCAAAAAGATGAAATATTATTGAAAGATTTAAGTACAACTTCTAAAAATGAGGCAACAACAGAAACTACGTCTTCAACAGAATCTACGGACAACTTTCCAACAGAACAGCCAGAAGGTTCCGTAAGAGTCATGATAAATGGTACTATCAACTGTTCTGCTGAAATATCATCGACTTCTCTAATATACAATATTACGAATATTAATGACACGCTTATTCAGAAGCAAGCCCAGCCACGTATTCCAATAATGAATACACAAGAAATAGAGGCACAAACGTTTCCAGCAAATGAATTAATCACCGAGCGGAACTACGATGACGGTTATAATGCCGAAAGTTTTACTATAAATGTAACAAGTTCTTTGATAGCAAATAAATCAACAGTTTCGACTTCAACTACAAAATCGTCAACATCATCATTAAGAACTGTGAAGCCTATGCTAATTGACATGCATAATATATCCAAGAAGACAAAAGATGAAACTGACTATGATTACCCAGAACACACCTTGCCACCCTCTTTACCAAATTTAAAGTATGCATAAAATAATATAATAGCGGAATTTATGAAACTAATCAATTAAAAATATTAATAAACACATTTTTTTTTTTCAGAATTATTCCGTTTGTAGCTGCTGATGCAGTAGTGGATGAAGTAGAATCTCGCAAGGAAAGCGATTCTTACACAATTTTAGATAGAGAAGATAAATTCCCAATTTATTACCCTGGCCTTGATACAAAAGCAACACACTATGGAACTCAAAAAGAATCGCCTGAATATCCAGTTTTTACGTCTCAAAAAGATCAAATGTCTCAATATCCGAAACTGACTCATGATGTACCGGAGACGTTTTATGCCGGTAGTGTTGAGGACATTGTTGAAAGTCCAATTCAAGAGTTTGCAGTTAGTACATCTTACGATAGTTCTTCTGGGGATAAATCTATGGAAATTAGGCCAACTGACTTGGAAGACAAAACCAAAGTGGATAAACCAACCCTTAATTTATTCTCACCTCCAATGGAGACTGAAGGTTTACACAATTTATGTACCTAGTAATAATGTAGCTATCATTACTGAATTATATTATATTATTATATTATATATATATTTAAAATTAAGTTCCATAAATTATAAATAGCATGTAATTATTCTCAGGTGGTTTTATCCCGAAAGGTCCAGGTATAATAGACGATTACTACATGATACAACACACTACGTCTTCATCAGATTCAGTTGTACCACATCTCACAACAACTTTACCATTGGAAAATAAAGGTATTATCTTAGCAATTTTTTAAGCCATTAAATAAGTTTTACAATTTGCATCTTTCGACAATTTTATTTACATTCCAGACGGTTGCACATCAAATGATGGTAGAAAATTATCTGAAGGAGAGTCTATAAATCAAGCGTGCTCAATATGTACATGTGCTTGGGGAGAGTTACACTGTTCTCCTCGGCCATGTAACATTCCTGCTGGATGTATTAGACGTCCTGTTGACTCAAACATGTGTTGTGGCGAGCTAGTATGTAAACATGGTAAGAAATTCTTATAAAAGCTAAAAAGTACTTTTTAAAGAAAAGTTTAGCTCTTTCAGAAGAAGTGGCAAGTACCCTTTTAGATTAACCATCTTCAAAGAGGTATTTTCAAAATTATTTTAACAAAGTTGTCATTCTTATTTTGCAAACCTCGTTACTTTTCATATTTCATACATTTGATTATGTGACAAAAACTTTTATGTTTCAGACAATAAAACGAAACCTCTCGTCTCTGATATATCCTTTACCACTGATAATATTCTTACACCGAGTTCTGTGAGTGAGAATAATATCCATTTCAACAATCATGAAACAAATAATAATGGTACAACAGTAAGTGACATACGCATTACACTTTCAAAAACAAATGCTGATGATAAACTCAGTCAGACTAACATTACTTCTATAGATATAATTAATGTAAAAGCAACAGAACTACCATATACATCATCTACTGTGCCTCTTAAGAACATTGAGTCTACAGGAAATAAAACAAATACTAATTACCAAGAATATGAAGACGAGGAAGATGAAGATGGATTTTCATTTGGAAATGTTTTAAAACTGCTGCTGAGTGAAACATATGAAACAACTACAGTCATTCCTTTTAAAAAGATACCACCAACAGTAAGTACACCGAAAACCACTACAATAGTTCCACTAATAACAAGTAAGAAGCCAGCAATTTCCCTGCCTCATCAGTATTCATTTGTGCCATCTAAAAAACTACACAATAATGTTAATAGAATTGATCACCTTATACTAGGAGAGGCTACTGCTATCAAGAGACCCACTCAGCGTCCCACATTCAAACCTGTTACAACGACGACAAGAAAAGTTTACCCCTTCACAAGATCTACTATAAAACCGACAACAAAAGCAGTAGAGATTAACAGTATTAGTGGACAAGTGGGTTCGGTAGAAATTTCAAGACCTCAAAATATGTTGCCTGATTTGATTCCTGGCCTTCCTAAGGTAGCTGGATGTAATATTTATGGGAGAATGTATAGAGTAGGGAGAATTATAGCTGAGCTATCAACCGCATGTCAAGAATGTAAGTGTACTGAAATGGGAGTGCAATGTACAGCGCTTAGTTGCTAATTTAATAGTGATAGCGCTGAGATATAAGAAATAATGTAAAAGATAAAATAACATATAGGATCGGAGCTTTGCCAAGCGTACAATTACTGGATGTTTCAAAGTATCGTATTGAGTACAAATATTTTATGAAGAGCGGTGGAAAACCAACAAGTTTGTTTCAAAAGCATTGTCTTTTCATGAAAAAGGTTATAATAAAAAACAAACCGACACAAACAAACATAAGAATGTATAGGAAAAAAGTGAGGAAGGTATTGCAACAGCCTTACGTATGAAATAAATGATGGCAAGAAGTGCTTGCAGAGCAGATTTTATAAATTTGATATACGATCAGTTCTACGATAAGCCCATAATATTGAATCGTGGATGAAAAACATCTCACAAAGCATAAGCTTGATGTAAGTACTACTTGGAACTATAAACAATCTTATTACTGAAAATCATTCTAACAGAAATGACAGTAAGACGTGCAAGTGAACTGAATCCATTTCCTGTCAGTGTTGTGAATGTTGACAATCGTAGTTTGTGTTTAGTTTAAACAAAAATTTAGAACAAAATATGTGAGATTAGAATATTATATAAGGCTATAATGAATAATATTAAACGTAAGCTTAAATTAGGTTAATTTAGTCCATATGACTAATACGCATAATGAAGATGTCGGCTTTGATCTCAGCTTAAAATAAATCTACAGCAGCCTAGCGAAACTATCTTAGAAAAAAAAGATTCACTTGATTGTATGAAACTGCACTCATTGATCGATTGACAGATGACGGCTATAATCTTGTTAAAAACGGCTATAGCTTAAATCCACTACGTCTAAGCAACTTTTGCTTTCAAACTTAGCCGGATTATACTTCGTCGCCAATCGCCGTACTGTAATTACTACTATTTCAAACTTGTGTCAAATCACTGTATGTTTCATACTAAACAAAATTTCAATTATCAGAGGTAGTCCTGCCTCCTATTACGTAATATTTACATCCTCTTTGTTCTACAGTAAGTGTCAAACTCTAGAGCAGGGTCACTAATCTTTCTTTGAATGCAAAAAAAATAAAGGCCCACAGATACATTAAGACTTACTGTCACCCCGTGCTGGCCACTAGGTATTTGATAATGGAAATACTGCCATTGCTGTGTAAATATTTATAAGTATAAAAAAGACACCGTCTTGTAAAACCCGACTATTGCAAGTAACATATCACATTACTTCATTCAGATTTTAAAGGGTGCTAGGAACCTAAAAAAATCGAATATTTTATTTATTACCTAAGGTATTGTAAAATTTATTTATAATGTGGCTTAACATCTGTTTATTGAATATAAGGGGGCTTACAGTTTTTGATCAACTTTAGAACCACCCATCCACACTAATTAAACATTGCGCAGGTAATAAAATGTTATGTGCTGTGTTTCGAACATTATTTACAAGAAAGAGTAATAAAATATATTATTATGAATTCAATGCTTTTATTTCATCAATGATATGTACACAAAAAACTTCCAAGATAAGACAAGTTTTAACTGATATTATGTTTATTATCACAGATTAACCTACACACTTACACTATCTAATAACATTAGAAGACTATTTAAACATCAGCCGACAAGATCAGCAAATAATATTAACAGCAAACAATGAACAACTTTCAATAAAGTTACAATACATTTATTTAGATAGCCGTTACTGCCACACATTTAAATCAATTCATGAGATTATAAATGAATATTTATTTTAATAATTTCGTTGATATTCGAATCAAAATGATAGTCACCGGCTTAAATCCTTATAATTAATTTATTTACATAAATTCTGACATTATACAAGGCAGTTCGAAAAAGTGAACAATGTTCAGTTAATTACAGCTTACTTGCTAAACGATTTTCACCGGCTAATCGAATAACTTTTTAATGTGTTAAATTCCATTTCATTTTAAAAAGCCTAATCATAATTTATACAATGCAATATGGGCTCAATATATGAAATGAAGTAACATCAGACATTGATGACAATTTAGTTTTAGTTTAATGAAGTAGTTAGCTTTTGTTTGCGTTTTCAATATTATTTGTAGAAACCTATCGGCTCGCTCGAGTATTTATTACGCTAAAAACTATCTATATTAATACTTCTAGTAAGACTAGATTCATAATCACTTTGGTTACGATATTGTTAAAATCCAAATAACATGACTTAAATCGAATAACAATAATGTGAGCTTAGATTAAGGATTGGTCTCCGTTGCGCTCCAACTAGATACCTAAGAACATTAGCATTTTTATTACGGCAACTAATAGATGCTTGTGTGTGATCTTGACACTGACAATGGCTTCTTTTAAATTTTGTCACATACGCTCCGTGTTATTTTACATTGAAATTAATAAAATACAAATTACTTACTGATGATACATGTCTTTCTTATTTCTTGTAGTATTATTTTTACAAAGTTTTACTAAGCAACCCGGCATTTTAGTTTCAATTGTTAGGAAAGTTTAACAGAACCTGTGGCATGTCAACGTCACACATTGAGACATTGAGACTGGCTCGAGATTGCCCACTTGGGCGTAGTATTAGTTGCCGTACTTTGATACTACGCCCCCGGTAAAGTCGGTTCTAGTTGGAGCGCAGCGGAGACCATTCCTTAATCTAAGAATGTGACATAATTAAAACTAAGATCGTTACAGATAGAACTATTGAGGTAATATAATATTATACTACGTATGTACTAGAGAAGAGGTCTCACCTTTATTGTTTGTAACTCAATTGTGGCCAGCTGTAGTCAACTCTATTAGTCTTTGTTAAGCGTTTGTAGTAATAGCACGCATTTAAATGTTGGATTTTGATAACAATCACTTTCGTGCATAATGAGATTATGTTTCTACAGCTAAAAAACAAGGAGTAACCTTACAACCCAAAGTTCAATATATTGTATTTAAAACACGCTTGATTTAATAAATTTTGTTGATTTAACTGGTGATGACACCTCATCGCGGTGGCAACTAGCAACTTTTATATGTAAATAAATATATAAATTAAAACAAGCTGCGTGGTTGAATTTCTGCTAAAAAAAATGCTAGAATTTATTTATGGTGTATAATCAACGCGTTTTTATGGAATTGGAGGTAACGAGAGCTAGATGGCTTCCTGATGGTAAAATATGATCACCGTCACTCATGCTCATTGGGGACGCCTCTGTTAGCGGTAAGCATTAGCACAAGTGTGTTGCAGGCCTTCTAAGGGGATGTACACATTATTAATTGAGGCATCCATGTTACATTGGCCTGACATTGGAACAGAACTGTTGCTTTAGAAACATTAGCTGTCGTAAAACTACTGAAAGGCCAGTAACTCTCTTGTGGCTAATCTGGTGCCGTGAGATATTGGGCACTTACTAATTATCAGGTGTTCTGTACATTCGATTGTCTTCCATAAACAATTGTCTATTTATAGTTGTTATTCAGTTTAATGACGCTCGCATATTTGAAAACCGGATCTCTTTTTATGGAAGAGGAAAACAAATGACCGTACGGCAGATTTTAAGTGATAACCGCTGTCCATAATCTCCTGCAAAACCAAAGGAATTACAGGAGCCTAGCTGGCAAATCTAGTGATTTGCACCCTTAAATGTCAGTAGATAGTTTTACTGGGCTTGCCACTAATCCTCTTGATTGGGATATTGTGCGTTTCGGTTCATCTTCCAGTGAAAAAATGAACTCATTCAAGAGCCAATTAAAATTAATTACTTACAATATAACAATAGTAAGGATATTTTCATTAATCCTTTTCTAATTATTGTATTATATCAAACGTATTCCTAATCTTTACAAAGAGCAACATGTCACATTATTATCTATTGTATATAAAAAGTACAAAAATTGCCGAAATCTCTAATTTTGTTACAATTGTTTTGGCAGTAGTTAAATATCACAACTTTCTCTCATAGAGATATACATATTGTAAAACGCTTAATTCACTGGAACAACAATTTTTAACAGGAAGACATAGCAAATTTTCTTCATAGTAACATGTAACTCAAATAAAAACAAACGTTATTAAGAATTAATCTGAAATATTTTAATAGTTGAATTCTATAACTATTGATCAACAATTAATACTCATTCCCAAAATCAAACACTAATATAAATTTTGCCAGATATTATTATAATAATTTGATCAAAACAGACAACGCTAAAATCCATTTAAAAGTTTTAACGCTAGATGAAAACCATATCCAATCACAGAATCCGTAAAATAGACTCAAAAAATATTCGAATCAAATGTCAAAGTTAATTTGGAAAACATTGTATAATGAACACTTTAAATTTGTACCATTATATCAATCGAATTTGTTTCGTCAACTGTCTTCTCTATAACCTCAAGATGATCGGGTGGGTTAAATTTATCAAGTCAATCCGTATTAAGAAACTCTAAACAAGATTAAACCTTAACATTGCTTTAACGTAGCAAACATTTAAGTCGATCGATTAACGTTCCTTCGAAAGCACGGAACAATTAAGCACCTACCAAGCTAATGGCTCTGGTATCTTTGCTTGTATCTGGTCTAGAATCTTCTAGCCTTGGCTCCAGAACCTTCGTCAGGTGTAATTGTCAATTGGGTTCCACACCTTAAAGTACGTGACTGCAGCTGCAACGCCCAATACTAGCACCAGGACAGATACCAAACGACACCATATCATGCTGCGTTTCCAACTGTTTTCACCTGCAATTATTTGTAAAATCGCATTAATTTGGGTGTCGCATTGGGAATATAAGCTAAAACTATGTTGAAAATTTTATGTATAATTTTAATTTAATTAAACCCTCACAAGACAAAAGTTTGCGCTTTTACCACTAAAAAGCCCCATTTGTCGTATTCCTCGGTCGTCAACTTGTGGTAATTAATCAGAGCTGCCAGCGATGTTGTGAATAATTAAGTATATAAATTGATAACTTTAGAAACTATTTTGCTATTTATTCGTAAATTTCGAGGATAAAACTGATATAATAAAATATAGTCCATTTGCCGTTTCAATAGTTAGATTTATTTGTCAATGAGGTACAATATTTATTTCGCTTATGACATCAGCCGCCTCGTGAACATGGCAGTTGCAACATTAAATATGTAATATTATTAAAACTCAAAGTCGGATGTAGAACTCACCGTTAAATACAAGAAAAGCAAGTGGTACTCCGACTGCAGCGCCCAGCACATGTGCCGCCCACGCCACGTGGTTGTAGTTGGTCTCCTCATCGGTTACCCTCAGCATGGCCCAGCAGCCCTCAGACGTGCCCAGAACTACCACGCTCAGTGGACGAAACCACCACAGCGGTATATACCCGAACCTGCGGAGACAACTGGATGTTATTTTACATTTACAAACATCTGAATGAGAAGATGCCTATATACTTATTCGCTCGAAGTTTAAATAAACTTGGCAAGGTGCCAGATGAAATTGGAAGGGAGCGCATATTATAATCAATTGGTAGATGGGTTGATGTAGGAGCTTAGTAAGTAGTGTTACTTTTATTTAAAGTCGATTTCTCCGACCGTTCCTGAGAACAATTCCAATATCTAATCTCCACCTGGAGGTGTGGCGTTCCTCAACAGTGCTGCTTTCAAGGAAGTTTCTACCGTCTACTACCAGACTATGGAAAAACTTCTTTGATGATTACGGTGTTTCTAGAATACGACGCGGTACGTTAAAAAACAAGCAAGTTTAACTGTTTATAAGGCTGAAAATGCTCCAGTGACTCCTATGGTGTTGCAATGAGTACGGTCGGTGGTAATACGAGATGCCACGAAAAAGAAAATCAAGTATATCTAAGAATTTATCAAGGGCCCTAGCAGCAAAAAATATTAGTAAAGCAGTTTTAATAATAACATAAAGTGTACCTTAAGCACACGTTCGGTAGGTGAGCTGTGAGCAAAGCGTAGACAGCTGCTGATGCTCCCACTACTCTGACCCTGGGTTGCAGAGCACCAGCCCCGAGAGCTCCGGCGGCGACCCCACCACACCACATCAGCGCCACGCGAGCCCAGCCCTGTTCACGTTCTAGTGGCCAACCCACCTGAAATAAATATCATAAATTTTTTAGTAAAATAATGCCAAGAATAGTGGTTAATTTATAAAAGTGCTGAGATTCTTGTAGAATTAAGAATCGTTACAATTTAATTACGTTATTCATTATTTACCTTACATCAAAAAAAGTGTTTTTAGGACGGATAAATCCTATATAACCCAAACACAGTATTATTTCAACAGTCTGCTAGGTTCTTCTTAACCAACAAAAGTTACTTATTTTCTTAATACTATATCTACCTACTCATTAAATTTGTTTCGTTTCACTTATTGCTTATAATAATTTCATTGACAAATTTTGTACGATTAATAACTTATCCTTTTTTTATTAACTAGAATCTTGAAGTATTAAGAATTGAATATCGGGGAACGTGATCCACATGTTCTTACAGATAATATTTAGTCAAATAGAAGTAATAGGTGTATTCCTAATAGTCACCTGCCAATAGAAGTACACGATAGCTGTTGTGAAATTGATTCCAACTTACGGCAAGTGCTACCAGAGCGTTGAGGGCGAGATGCGTGGTCCCGGCATGGATGAAGCCATACGTTATCAGCCTCCATGGTTCCTGGAGCCAGCTTCCAGGAGACCATTCCAATCGTCCTTTTAATTCTTCTGGACCACACAAATGCAACAGCACCTGAACAAAACCAAAAAAATTACATTTACAAATTTGCTTTCCAAAAAGTTCTTAATTGCTTGTTCTAACTTATGAAAATTATGATTATGAAGTTTTGTGTTTAATCAATTTATGTTTTTTTTTTATATATTTATTAATAATATCCAAAGTGTATACAAAATTTCAGATTAATCGGTTGACAGGAAGAGGGTGAAATTTGAATTATTAAATTTGACCCAAGAATAATAAATAAAACAAACGGGGTGAGCTAAATAAAACCGTTTAAAAAAAAACAAATTTTACATTGCGGTTTCAAAGCAATAAAAACCACTGAGGTTTGTACAATTGCTAAATTAAGTCTACACCAACAGAGTTAAATTAATAAAAGAAAAAATAGTTCACAATCACTTAGCTTTAGCAACTTACTGTATACAAATAAAAGTAAAAGTACGAGATACAATTAATAGTTAAGCACGATAAGTTGATCGGTGGTCAGTCAAGTCCTAAAAAGTATTTTTTTAAATTCTGTTTTAAATTAGTCTCAGTCAACGAGTCGGTCAAGTCACGTGGCAGTTTATTAATCAGTCCAGGTACTATGTAAGCTGTTGTTCTTTCACCGAACGCATTGGATGCCCGAGGCCAGTGCAGCCGGTTTAGACTAACAGCGCGCGTATACACGGGGTGATCTATGGCTGTTTTTAATTTATTATTAAAATAATTTTCTTTTAGTATTGCATATTCAATTTGCTTAAATATTGACAACACTTGACAATGCTTAAATAGCCCGCTTTCGTTACCCTGAAATTTACGTTTAATTTGATTTGATACTATTTTTTTAAGAATTTGAATTTGAATTTTATTAATTTTGTCAAGGTACGAATTGTAAGTACGACCGTAACTGCTCAGTCCATACTGAACGTACGATTCGGCTAACGCGTTATAGATCATTATTTTGACTTTATAGGTTTGTTAGCGTGACAAGTAATGTAACAAGGTATTATTATAAAAGAAGAGGAGTGGTCCAAGGACTGAACCCTGGTCTACTTCAGGTGGATTTTGATGACACTTCAAATGATATACCACGATTTATAATTTAAGTAAAAATTTATAAATCTTGCAATGATTAACCCTGCAGAGCTTTATAAATTATTTGTTTTATTACTTTGTTTGCTCGAAATAAGAATAAAGATAAAGGTGTAACCACAAAACAGTTTTAGTTTTATTGTGATGGACTTACTATGAAAATTATCATGCTGAGAATGAAGTATGGTGGTCTTAAAACTTCTAGCAGTTTCTCTTTCCGTCTTTGGAATTTCGTTTGAATTTTTGGTTTTATTTTCACAGCTTTCACGCTTAGAGAGCATTTTGACTGCTTCCACACTCCAAGAGTCAAGCCAGCCTGCAGCCGTGACGATGGTTTGTTGCCAAGAAGCCTCCGGTTCTCTCCGGGGCTGTTGGTTCTGCTATCGTTGCCAGCACATTCCTCGTTCTCCACCCACGCTTCGGCTGGTGGACAATCGTCTGGGATAACCTTTCTGCCTTGATGAACTGGCACGGGTTGATAAGACTCTATGTTTAGTGGCTCTGACTGTAATAAAATAAACAGGAATTTAATATTCGTCTTATCTCTTGATAACTTATATAGACTTATTTAGGAAATTATAGTCATTAATAGTTGCAAATTTAGTAATGTACGAATAAAGGCATAAAAGGCATTTATTTTCTCAAAATTGATTCCTTTAGAATTCTTTTTGATGTTATTTCTTATACTACTACCGCTTCGGAAACAAATGGCGCTCTGAGAAGAAGAAGCGGCGCAAGAAACTCTCCCAGCATTCTTTTTTTGCGCTCTTTTCAATAAAAATATACAATATTGTACAGTCATTTCTATCGCTATAATATAATCACAATCTAGTCCCAGGCTGTCCGATCATTTAGATATTCAGCAGTGGAGTAATAGGATTTACGACAGAGCCATTTTTTTATAAAACATTTAAATTTATTTATAGATAATGCCTGAACAGTGGGTGGGACTTTATTGTAGAAGTGTATACATTTACCCTTAAAGCTATTATGTATCTTATGAAGCCTACTAGAATAAGTTAGAAGCAATCCCTTATTTCTAGTGTTATAATAATGAAAATCACTATTAAGAGCAAAAAGGTGACGATTTTTGTGAACATATATTAAATTTTCATAAATGTACTGACAATGAACAGTCATAATATTTATTTCTTTAAATTTTTATTTGAGAGACTGTCTATAACCAAGCTGATATATAGCACGAACAGATCTCTTTTGCAGTGTAAACACCATATCAATGTCAGCAGCATGACCCCATAGTAATATACCGTAATTACTGCAGTTTTCCCGAATCGATACGACTTAATTAAAGCCCTTAAAGCATAGAGCATACTTATTTTTAGTTTATTGGCCAATATATAACCATAGGCGAAAGCCTCACCGCTTCGTACCATGTGAGTGATTGACTGAATTAAAAATTGCATTAAAGTGGCAATCAAACTTTTAATTTAGTACACTATAGTAGGCATAAATACTCCTTATATCTATTACTCTTTGTTCTAACTGAAAGTCCCTTTAAAATCGATCCAACTATTTTAAAATGAAGCAGTAGATAGACAGACAAAACGTGACTTTTTAAACGTGTATTGATCTGGTGTTAGGTTCAGTATACATCTAGTGTAATATAAAGTGTAATGTTTAGTTTAAGTAAATTTCGTAAAAAGCTGTTCCATTACAAAAATAAATCTTTATTTTTATGATTAAGTACAAAGTTTATATATTATTTCAAAAACAAAAAAAAATATGCAAATTTACCATTAAAGATTTGAAATATTTCTGCAATCATAGGTAGGTAGGAAAAAAGGTTAAAAATGCCATATATTATTTAATTAATTCATTAATAAGCCGTAAAATAACTGAGTAGCTGACTGACCTCTTGGGGATCCGCCACATCTGGAGTCATGCTGCCGATTCAATGCTGTGCTCATCTTCAGCCTCCGAGACCAGAACAGCCAACACCGTTGCTCGCCGGGCTTCTGTGCACAAAACAACGACATATAGTCTACAATTCGATTATATACGACAAATATTGAGGATAATTTATAACATTCCCATCATTTCGGATTTCCTCATATGTCTGTCTCTGGGAATCTCTGTTCTAAATATATATCCTTGTGGTTTTGTATGCTATGTTTACATAAGTGATTTGTTTTGCTTCAACGTGGAAAAATTAGCAAAATTAATAAATAATCGGGAAAAAAAGGGGAAGAATTAATATATGTCTGTTTATTGTATATGTGTAATCGTCAGCCCTATTGCCACCACGATGCCTATTTGAAGCTAGTGTGATTACGTTTTAATCTCAATCCCTACCTGGGACTAGATTGTGATTATTTTATAGCGATAGAAATGACTGTACAATCTATATATAAAAATGAATTGCTGTTCGTTAGTCTCGCTAAAACTCGAGAACGGTTGGACCGATTTGGCTCATTTTGGTCTTGAATTATTTGTGGAAGTCCAGGGAAGGTTTAAAAGGTGAATAAATAGGAAAATGCCGCTAAATTAAATAATAACAACAAATTTGTTTTTTCTTTGATGTGTCCATACATAATTTCTATGAGAGAATTTATTGACGCACGGTTTGACAGTTCTGCTGTGAAACAATTTCATTACGACATCAGGGTGCATATTTTACGAAGTAATTTTTGATGTTATGATATATTATTGACAAATTCATATAAAAACATTATTTTATTTATTATATACAGAACAACGTCTGTCGTGTCAGCTAGTCTATATATATAAAAATGAATTGCTGTTCGTTAGTCTCGCTAAAAGATAGATTTGCCTAATTTTGGTCTAGAATTATTTGTGGATGTCCAGAGAAGGTTTAAAAGGTGAATAAATATGAAAATGCTCGGATTTAAGTAAAACAACAATTTTGATTTTCCTTTAATGTGTCCCCCGCCGTTCAGAAATCAAATTGAATATTAATTCATTAAACTATTAAATTAAAAAAAGAATTAAAAAAAAAATTAAACTATTAAGTTTAAAATGAATAACTAATTAGAATCTTTATATTATTATTTTAACACTCACAGGAGGTAAGAAATAAACTTAATTTTAGCTAACTATAGTTGGTAGATTAACTACAGCTGTTGTTAACTATCTATCAGATTATTTTTATGTAGATGGATAAATCTTAAGTTTTAATCTTAAGTCGTCATCTATTGCTTATAAACCCGAAAAATTTTAAACATTGTTTTATTTTTCTTATTACTTTATATGGCAATACAGCGTTTGCTGGGTCAGCTAGTATTGTATATTTTTATTGAAAAGAGCGCAAAAAAAGAATGCTGGGAGAGTTTCTTGCGACGCTTCTTCTCTCTCAGAGCGCCATTTGTTTCCGAAGCGGTAGTAGTATCTAGTAGTTATTAGAAATGACATCAAAAAGAATTCTAAAGGAATCAATTTTGAGAAAATAAATGCCTTTTATATCTTTTATGCCTTTTATATCTTACGTCGTTTTAAAATTCGATATTTCAGTTAAGTAACGGTGTTTAAGTTTTAAAATTAAATCTCAGAAGACGATCATACGCTTAATGAAAACATAGTTTTAAAATTTTTTAAAAACCAAAAAAGGTTGATTTAATTGTAGGCCGTACTAAAAGTATATATTATTTGTAGCTGTCGTAATTCGGAGCTGTCGTTATGTATAGGAGTGTGTAAAATGTGTTCTTAAATTTCATAAATTATGGGATCCATGAAGCAAAACACAAAACAGCAACAAAAAAATGTAAAAATGATTTTTACAGAGGTTTACACTCTACACTAAAAAACTGCCTATCACTTACGTTCAGAGCTCTACCTTTGAAAAATGATTTCCTCTAAAAGAGACACAATCTATTCAAATTAAGAAAACGTAACCTGATTGAATGATTTAAAGCTGTACCTTTGAATATAGTTTAATAGATATTTATATTAAAGCACATATGAATATATAGCCAGAGAAATCACAGTGAAGAACGTTCAGAGATTGATGAAGATGACATCTTTTCTTGTTTACGATTGTATGGGCCAGTACTTCATTGATTGTGGTAAGAATAGATTCAGGCCGCTTGAGTTGCCGATTCCATCTATATAAATTATTTCTTGTTATTGTTATACTAGCAGGCTGCGTCGAATGCTCGATTAAATATTATTCCTCGTAGCGATTATCGCTTGATTTGATTTTGATGTGATAGTACAAGGTATGCTTTTAAATCATATAGTAATCTTAGATTAAGGATTGGTTTCCGCTGCGCTCCAACTTGATACCGCAGGCGTAGTTGCAATGTGCGGCAATTAATACTATGACCAAGTGGGTCTGTTTAACTCATTCTGTTTAACTTTACTATTAATTTAAACTAAAATGCCATAGGTTGAGTAGTAAATCTTTGTAAAAATATTACTACAAGAAATAAGAAAGACACTGGGATCACATATAATCAGTAAATATTTTCTATTTTATTATTTCAATGTAAAATAACACCAAGCGTAAGGTACAATTTCAAAGATGCCACCAAGCATCTAATAGTTGCTGTAATAAAAAAAAGTTTTGTTCTTGGGTAGTGCGGTATCTAGTTGGAGCGCAGCGATGATGACGCAGTTTCGACTCAAACTCGTGGGTGTTCTCGTTCATTTCTATCATCATCGTATCCAATGACATTCATTGTTTGCCAATAGATATGATCGCAATTCACAACCGCAAACCTTGCAACACTACGCATATCTATGGACAGATCTGGTGACAGATGGACGGACGGACACTCGCGTACACATCGGGAAACATTGCACGAATATTGATGCAGTGCTTTACGGATTAATAATCAATTTGCATACCGTTATAGATGCGATTGTAATAATGATTGCGAATTACGTGTTCATAATCTGTTTGTATCATAATAACGTATTCCATTAAAAAAACGACGGGTTGCACTCCGGGAGTGCCGGCAGAACTGAAAATTGTAACATTAACTTGTGCATTTTTCAACATTTTGGAATGGTTAATTTCGATTGCATGAATTGCTTTATTTATCAGTATAACACTATTAGGGTTTATGTGGTTAAATACAACATTTATTTATTGCGCTTTTGTATACAAAAAATGATAAGTTATATATATAAATTAAGTGCTGTTCGTTAGTCTCGCTAAAACTCGAGAACGGCTGGACCGATAATTTTGTTCTTGAATTATTTGTGGAGGTCCAGAGGAGGTTCAAAAGGTGAATAAATAGGAAAATGCTCGAAATTAAATAAAAACAATAACTTTGTTTTTCCTTTGATGTGTCCCCTGTCGTTCAGAAATCAAATTGAAAGAATAGTTTAAAATGAATAACTAACTAATATTAGAATCTTTATATCTTTCTAACTTTCTCAGGAGGTAAAAAGCAAACTTTAATTTAATTATTGATTTTTCTCTTATTACTTTATATGGCAGTACAACATTTGCTGGGTCAGCTGGTATTACATAAAAAATTTAACATTTCAGAACTACTAAAATTATTTTACATTAAAAAGTTTATCTCACAGAAAACTCAACTTTCATCCTTGACTTCAACAACGACTGTCTTGCGAATTTTCATCAAGAAGTTTTCACTTTAAAAATTACATAAATATTGGAAAATATACACCCAGCAATTCAACATGTAAACTCACGGTAATAGTGACAGAATATGTATCTTATTCAAGGAAAACTAATTAATAAATAAATATTATAGAATAAAATATACAAAGTGATAACGGCACTTCCGATGGTTTGATAAAGAGTTGACATGGGCTCAGCTGTAGAGAGAGTCTCTTTTGTTTTGTTTTTTTTTGTTTTATTTACTAACTTTATTATTTATTTTTCGTAATATCAGGCTTATTCGCCGAAATGTTATCCTGCGAACAGATCTAAGGTGATTTAAAAGGTGGGTAATGTGTTCCAAAAGGCCAGCAACACTCTCTTGATTCCTTTGGTGTTGCTGGAGAAGGTGGGCAGCGGTGATCATCAGCTGAAGGGTAGGCTCTTTCATCGTCCTCATCCAAAAAAAAAATAGGTATAAGTCAAGAAATATGTGTGAGTGCTAGGGAAAAGACTTCCCTAGCAAGCACAAAAGATACGATAGTTGAGTGGTTGAGTTCAACTGTGGGAGGCTCCTTTGTACAGGATGCCGCCCAGATTATGGGTACCACAACGGTGCCTATTTCTGCAGTGAAGCAGTAATGTGTGAACATTATTGTGTTTCGGTCTGAAGGGCGCCGGTAACAAGCGCAATTATATAGCTGCTCAGAATTTTTGGGTATCTCAAGAATCCTGAGCGGCACTGCATTGTAATTTGCAGGGCGTATCAATTACCATAAGTTGACTAAATTATTGTATCATACATACATTCATACATTTATAAACAGATATCTTAATATGGAATGCTCTAGAATCTTATCCGTCTGTGACGCCCTTTTGAGCTCTATTTTTTCTTATGTACTTTTGCACACATCAAAAATCATCAATCCATTTCAAAGGTAAGCACTGCGTGGTTCTACGCACGTACGTAATAACACTATCAATTTGTCGACATAAGCTAATTACCTATTTATTGGAAAGTAACTTGGAAGTTGATTTCAGACATGTAGATTTGTAAACTCGTAAAATGCGATAGAACTGGTGGGTATCTACACTTCAATACATCGCCTGTCGAGCACGGCTATAAATATGAAGGTCGTTCATCAAAATAGCGAACAGTCTGGCATGAGTTATGTGCTCCTGGTACTAGCTACCAGCATCTCACTTCGACTTATGTTCATGAAAACATTATTATAGCCGTCTGTGATTGATTCATACTACTCAAATACGTTTTAGGTTTGATTTTCAATATCAATTACTCGTACTTGTAGACGAGAATTTTGGTTATCTAATAAATAAAATTCTCATGTCGCGGTGTTTGTAGTTAAACTCCTTCGAAACGACTTGACCGATTCTCATGAAATTTTGAGTCCATATTAGGTAGGTCTGAGTCGAGAATCGGACAACATCTATTTTTCATCCCCCTAAATGTTTAGGGTGGTCCACGTGATTTTATTTTAATTTTTGACATTTTTTTTTAAAATTTGTTCGAGTATAAGTCAGCATTAAAAAATACATACAACTTCAAATCTTCACTCATCTACGATCAACAGTTACTTTTGTATCGCGATTTTAATATCGGCAATACAACGTTTGCTGGCTCAGCTAGTATTATACATGTGTATGCAAAGATGTCACGATGTAGTATCGATATTTTGTGACTATCTATTCTATATTTAACATTAAAAGATCCACAGAAGAGCAGTGCTTTTTTTAATTTAAAACACTTTCACCCTAGAAAGCTTTCGTTTCAATCGAAATCAAACTAAAACTTTGAATGCAATTATTTAAATATTAAGAATACTTTTAAAAACAACAAAAATAACTAAAAGAAAACAATTTTTAAAATTAATGAAACTCGTTTAGATGTGTGGCGCTTGATGGTGAGAAAGATATGATGTGTGGTGTGCTGTTGAAAGATTATTGATGATAATATTCTTAGAATATTTATGAGCCTTTGTTCAATATTGTATTAAGTATATCAATCATAATGTAGGTACATACTCAAGAGCTAGCAGTACACTATTGGCTATGTATGCGGTTAATACACTCTGCACAGCCCTACCGATCAATTGTTTCAAAACCCCTGTTGCCAGGTGTTGGGCGATACTTAAACAGTTATAATACAAATACTCAAGTGCTATATTATGTTGCAAATAAATAAAACAAACAGAGCTAACAATACAGACCTCAACCGGTCGGTCGGTCTAACAGTCAACATAATTTTGTTGTAAATGTTACAAGGTTTTATACCCCACTGAGCGGAATACAAAGTTTCTTAATAATAGTAGCGGCAAATTCATCCTAGTTAAGTTAAAAACTTTTAAACGTCTTTCTCTCAATTCCGTTAACCCACGCCGGTAAAACTCCTTTGTCTCCTCTGGAATACCAGGAATGAATGGGAGGCAGTGGGAGGCTCCTTTGCTCAGGATGCCAGCTAGATTATGGGTATAACAACGGCGCCTTTTTCTGCCGTGAAACAATAATGTATAAACGTTATCGTGTTACGGTCTGAAGGGCGCCGTAGCTAGTGAAATTACTGGCCAAATGAGACTTAACATCTTATGTCTTAAACTGACGAGCGCAATTGTAGTGCCGCTCAGAATTATTGGGTTTTTCAAGAATCCTGATTGGCACTGCATTGTAATGCGCGGGGCGTATCAATTGCTGATCTCATACCCTTGTTTTCATAAAAAAGGGCATGGTCGTTATTGACTAGCTAGTGACCTGATGAACATCATATCCTCTAATTACATAAAGAATAGGTATATCGATTCCTATATATGTGGTTGTACTTTTGTTAACAATAATTAGTGAAGTTAGCCTTAAATTGTACATGTAAAAATAACTAAAAGAGTTGAGCTATCAGAAAAAATCAACCCTGCATTTTATAAATGATTTCGTGTTTTTCATGAACGCCGAATATTTCACTGGCTCAGACTATTGTTCGGTGGAATGACTGGAATGAGGTTCATCGCTTAGAGTCGACCTTTGTAGTAGTGTGTGTGCTGTAGACAGAGCCAACAGTCCAGCCGGATGAGTTTTTATGCCCTCCGGGTCTTAACAACTATATGTAGGTAAGTATGTGTGCAGCTCACAACTACTTACAAATTAAATTGAAAATGTTAACCATCAAAGGGTCTACTCTCTTTCTCTGAAACGAAACATAGTAAACGAACGAAATTTAAACGAATTATCGGTAGTGACCCTACTCTATTTTGTTTTCGGACACATCGACAAAGTTTCGGACCAGAGACAATATTCGTGAACGAATGGTGAACGATTGGAAATGAACATTATTATTATCCAACTAATTTGAAGAGTTCTATTTCATGCCAACGATGGGTAAGTAATACTAATAACCACCAAAATTATCTGTATTACACACGCAATGTAAACATGTCAACTCAGTACTTACGATTTTTTGTTTGAATTCTGTAAAAAGTTTTCTAAAAATAGTTCTCAGGCTTAGAAACTCGAAATGTCAAACAATAACGTTCGGGACAATTCTTCAATACGAATGGAACCGTTGTAGGAAACACCCGAAACCTCGATCGAAACTTCGTTTTTCGTTCAATAAGGTAAATAGGTTGACCTACAGTTTTGGAATGGCATCATTTCATCGAATTAAACTTGACTTGTCTGCTAAGCACTATCAAAGGTAATTATGTCTCAAGCAACGCGGGTTGCATACGAGTGAAGTAACAATTACAAAGATTTTAAATAATAATATTAAACTTCAGCTTTCAAAATATTGTCATCTTTGGTGGTTTAAAATACAACTTTATTTTTAAATAGGTAGGTCTTATGACAAACTTATTTTTAAATGTTATTGATTTCTATCGTGTAGGTAGGACTAGGTAGGTGTTTGTGTTAAAATTAAGTAGGTTAGTGACATATTAATAAAAATATTTTAAAAGGCACAGAAGATAACGTGTTTCTTACAGATTTGATGTTTGCGAAGTTATAAACAAAAAGGATTGGTCCAAAATTTGTTCGACATCTCTACACGCATCTCGCAAAAACGTAGTGTGGAAGATATTCTACTTCCTCGGTGCCAAATCCAATCGCGTCTCTTACATAAAAATAACTAACTACCTAATTAACAATAACAGCAGTATTCGATACTGACCTAATTGATAATTAACGATATATGTAACGACTTACAATGGTATGTGTGTGTGTGTCACGAACCACGACGAACTATTAATACAGAGTTGTGATCGTGATCAGAGACATTGTTGCCGATGGTTGTGACTTGTGAAAATAAAAATTACCTGAATAATCCATCAACAACGGTCTAGTCGTTATAAAATTGACAGTAAGGGAAGAACACATATTGATTAATAGGCAGCATTAAAACATTGTATGGTCAAATAATTTTTATAAATAATTAAATTATATAAGCGAGTGGGAGGCTGCTTTGCACAGGATGCCAGCTTGATTGTAGGTAAGTTGCACAACGGCCGTCACACACTGCAACGTCAAACAATTTCTGCCGTGAAGCATTAATGTGTAAACATTACTGTGTTTCGGTCTGAAGGGCGCCGTAGCTAGTGAAATTACTGGGCATGAAAAAAATCAGAGTTAACATCTTATGTCTCAAGATGACGAGCGCAATTCTAGCGCCGCTCAAAATTTTTGGGTTTTTCAAGAATCCTAAGCGGCACTGAATTGTAATGGGCAGGGCGTATCAATTACCATCAGCTGAACGTACTGATCGTCTCGTCCCTTATTTTCATAAAAAAAATCTAAGCGGATACTATAATATATTAATTTACTTTATGTATACAAAGAGTTGAACAAACTACTATCATTCTTATTATTGCATTTATTTTTTAAACCTCTGATAACTTCGGCTGCTGATAAGATATCATTAAACTCTATTGAAATGACAAAGAAAAACATAATTATGTTGGGAAAATACACAATACGCGAATACACAATATCCTTAAGTATTAGTAATGGGTATATACATACATATAATATTAACGTACCACTGAATTGGCTTATCACACAAATGTCCTGAATGAAGGTTGATTATTAATTACTGTGGTTTTGTACTTCTAATCGTTTATTATCCCTACATTTTATAAAACAAAGTCCTCCGCCGCGTCAGATTTAAAGTGAATGTAAATAAGTTGTACATAACTTTAAAAATTTTAACGCACCACTGATACTTATAACTTGGTGACCCTACCGACGCTGTTCTGCCCATACAATAAGATTAGGATTAATATCTTATTTGTACAAACGGCTTTTACATTACCGCTTTAAAATTGGCAAAATATTAAAATGTATATAGTATGTTATCACACCCCAAAAATAATAAGAGAGGTATCGTCAAATACGAATTTGTCATCTAAATTGAAATACCTTAGTAAAAACTGCTTATATTCATTAGACGAATATTTTCAACTAAAAACTTGACTATATACTATATAATACTGCTACTAATCTTTTGTTAAATTGATATTATTGTTACTAATTATTTAGAAATGTATTTTATAAAATTTGCACGTCATAAATGTGGCAAACATGTACTTTTTAATATTTATGTAACATGTTTATGCAAATAAAAACTTTGACTTTGACTTGACTCTATAACAAAATAGACATGCCATCGCGGTCTTTTCTGTTGACCTTTATAAGATACACAATTCAACTATACATTATTTTGTTATATCTCAAAGACTTTTCGTTCAAAGCTCCCTGAAGGCTTATTTTTTCCAACATCTCTAACAAATTTAATTAATAATACAAAAATGTATACTAAACAATATGTTATGTTTTTTTAAAGTGATAATCCTCACTTCTAGGATTAATGCACAAATAAAATTTGAAAAACAAAATTTTAATGAACTCTAATGAACGGTTAGCTCAGTTGGTTAGAGCACCGGCACGGAACACCGGAGGTCGTGGGTTCGAATCCCGCATCGTTTATAAAATTTTGTTTTTCAAATTTTATTTGTGTATATATACAAAACTTAACAAATTATATACTAAAACCATCCCCGAGAAAAACATCCATTGGTGAAAACAATATAAAAATCGGTGTAGTAATTATTCAGTTTATCGCGAACAGACAGACAGACAAACGCGGCGGAGGACTATGTTTTATAATATGTAGTGATTAAGTTTTTACACGACAACCTTACATATGGTTGAATCAATAGATTTACATTATTATACTAGCGTATAGATTGGCAGGGCGTATCAATTACCATCAGCTGAACGTCCTGATCGTCTCGTCCCTTATTTTCATTAAAAAAAATCTAAGCGGATACTATAATTTATTAATTTACATTATGTATACAAAGAGTTGAACAAACTACTATCGTTCTTATTATTGCATTTATTTTTTAAATCTCTGATAACTTCGGCTGCTGATAGGATATCATTAAACTGTATTGAAATGAGGCATGAAACAAAGAAACACATAATTATGTTGGGAAAATACACAATTCACATTTCGAATAGATTTACATTATTATACTAGCGTATAGATAAGATACAGCGAGAAAGAATCAGGATCTATTGTAACTGTTGCTTGCTGCTGGACAACCGATGAAAACAGGCCAGATTTATTACGTTAGTGTGCGCGACATGCTAAGTCTTACACTCGCTATTTGCATGTCACTTTGTGCTAGTGTGCGTGCATGGCTCAGAATAGAGGTTAACAGTTCACCTCAATTTTTGAAGTTTTCACAGCTGTCACAGTCTATCAAGACTATAAGTGATCTAAGATTAAATCCATAGAGCACCAAATGGCCCGTGTCAACACTAGCTGTAATCACTGGTTAACGCACACGTTGATAAATTAAAATTGGTCATGTTATATCGCGCTGTCTGGTTGTCTATACGCTTATTAGAACAATAGACTTAGAATATAACTATACTCTATGGTTGAATTCATATTTCTACTGACCTAACAAGACGAGGAGGCATTCATTTAATAAGGTAAGCTTAGATTAAGTATTGGTCTCCGCTGCGCTCCAACTAGATACCGCAAAATGCGGCAACTACTACGGCTAAGTGGGCATAATCGAACCAGTCTCGAACAACACTTTCTGTTAAACTTTGCTAATAATTGAAACTAAAATGCCGGGTTGCGTAGAAATACTTTGTATTTATAATACTACAAGAAATACGAAAGACACTGGGATCACATATCATCAGTAAGTATTTTCTATTTTATTTATTTCAATGTAAAATAACACGAAGCGTATGTAACAAAATTTGAAAGATGCCTTTGAGTGTCAAGATGCCACGCACACAAGCATCTAATAGTTGCCGTAATAAAAAAGCTATTGTTCTTAGGAGGTATGGCCCGCAGCGGAGACCAATCCTAAATCTAAGAAAGTAATTATGTCTTATCTTAAATGTATGAAATTCGATTTCTACGCAAACAATGATGACAATTTAATGATTACTATTTTAATTTTTAGGGAATATCTCAAGGATAACATGCCCAAAAAGAGTGGGAGAATGTAGGATAAAATTTCAGATAGGTATATTCACGATATTATCGCTATTAGTGAAAGGCTACCATACTTTAAGAATCTGTGTTAATTTTCAGATTGAACCAATTATTCTGAGCGGCATCACAGCGTTCGTCACTTTGAGACAAGGGATGTTAAGTCTTATTAGCCCGGTAGTTTCACCAACTACGGCGCCCTTCTTTTACTGAAACACAATAACAAGGCGTCGCTGTGGTAACATCTTTGATCCTTCAACTGGCAAAACAAAAATGCTTTACATCTCGTTTTCTTATGATAATAAAGGATGAGACGAACAGGACGTTCAGCTGATGGTACACCCTGCCCATTACAATACAGTGACGCTCAGGATTATTGCAAATTCAAAACTTCTGAGAGGCACTACAATTGCGCTTGACTCTTTGAGACATAAGATGTCGGCGCCCTTCAGAGCGAAACTAATAATGTTGACATATTACTGCTTCATGGCAGAAAAAGGCAGTGTTGTGGTACCCATAATCTTGGCGACATCCTGTGCAAAGGAGCCTCCCACTAGTAAATTATAAGTATAGTCGTTTTTTTTAAATCTAAATTTCAAGCTATGATTATACAATGATAAATTAAAGCTCGTTTACTTACAGATAGGTTTCTAAACTCATAAAAAACACCAAAAAATCCAACGGTGTAGGTTCACCAATAATAAACACTGGATTATTTACAGGTTCTAGTGTCACTGCGTACTCGGAATATATTTCGATTCGGTTATTGTTTTGTGCACGGGACGCACGGGTAGCACGGGTGGCAACCCACAGGGCACTGATAACAAACAGCTGACTTCTGAAGACGCGACGCGACCATAATATCACAATTGCAATTTAGATAAAGCACGCGATTAAATCTAATCACCTCGCTAATTATATGGTATATAATACAAGTATCTAAATATAATATGTATATTCTCTTAATGAATAAAATTATGCTCAAATCGATCTTTTAACAATATCACTCGATTACAGTTTTAATCATTTTGCAAGCTATTAATAGACTATAACTAGCTGACCCAGTAAACGTCTATTGCCATATAACATATTAGAAAAAATCAATTATTAAAATTTTGTTGCCACCGATTCTCAGACCTACCAAATATATCGTACTAAAATTATTGTATTCGATTGCCGTCTTGCAACCCTATATCGGTTTGGTGGATGTAGGAGAATAATATAAAAATAGTGATACAAAAATAGTTGTAGATCGTAGAAGGGCGAAAATTTAAATTAAAATAAAAAAATTGTCAAAAAAATAAAAAATAAAAATTTAAGGGTGGTTAAAATGCTTACCCTTAACATTTAGGAGGATGAAAATAGATAGTAGCCGATTCTCAGACCTATTGAATATGCATATAAAATTTGGTAAAAATTAGTGAAGCCGTTTCGGAGGAGCAAGGTAACCAACATTGTGACACGAGAATTTTATATATAAGATTAAAGTTAGATTGTCAATGGGTCATCAAACTAGTCGGAAACTGAATCGTGGGACCATACAACGATTTGATAATAATAACACTTATCCCTTGACATCGGTATATCTGATTTTGAAGACACTATAAATATATTATTCATAACGTAATATTATTACTAATGTCCGAGTATTGTGCGACACGGGTTTGTTATACATATGCAGATGAGACTTATTAAATACAAATAATCCAAGTATTTGTTGTATTTCCATAGTCTAATTCTCCTGGGTGGTAAAAATATTCATTTTACACTAATAATTAAATAAATGTTAATTTCTTACGAATTTTTTTGCACCATAGCTAAATAGTTTTATTAAAAGTCAGATTTTAAAATATTTAAATTTGTTATTACGTATAAGGTACATAAAGGACAAAAGTGTTGGAAATTTTTTTCCTCAGCACCTTACTAGGTACAGACCTCCATAGAATATATTATTATCATTGGAAAGATCTTAATGGAAAAAGTTTAAAATCGTTGAGTTTCGGTTTCTAGTTGGGGTCAGGTTCAAACATTTCGCATAGAGTTACATTGAACATTAGGTTTGTTCACTAGAAAGTACCAACAACGGCTGTTTTGAACAAATATTTTGTTTGCAAAACAAGTTGTTTACATTGTAAGTCACGTGCTTTTGTTTGTAAACAAAGAATAAGCAGTTTTCTAATTGAAGCATTTTAACCACCACAACGTATGCTAAATCAGGCATGCATACTCGGGAAGGAGACACGCGAGTGAGCGGTCGTCACTAGTATTTTAATATTTTTCTTACATCTAAACTGTTTTAATCATTTACTTTATGAATACTAATAATTTGAGTCACGAATCCGGACCGATAAGAAAAATACCATAATTAACTGTTTGTTTGCTGTTAAAATTAAATTATCCTGTTTTATATTTTTCCTCATTGAAGCGCTGATAATAAAGGCATAAAGGCATAAAAGGCATTTATTTTCTCAAAATTGATTCTTTAATTTTTTTTTGATGTAATTTCTAATATACTTACTAGTCCAGCCATAAGTTCTGTTACAAATGAAAATGCATTTTTTTTAAACGAAGTAATGTAATTTTATTAAAATTTATACCTAAAATATAAATATACATAAAAAATATAATAATACATAAAATATTTTATTCGAAATGGCCAACTTTAGCTTTTATACAGGCCTTTAATCAGTTTGGCCACGAAACTAAGGATTGACGCACTTTTTCAAGGGGAATTTCGCCACTACTTGCTCCAAAGATTTTTTAAGGGACTGTCGCCGTGTCGTTTAGAGCAGGCCATGTCCACTAAAACTGACCATAATTTGAAGTCTAAAGGGTTGAGATCTGGGCTAGATGAGGGCCAGTCTTCAACTCTTATAAAGTCCGGAACGTTGGTTTAAAGCCAGGCTTCAGGTGGAAGGTCCACCGTATATTTAAAAAAAATGTATTGTTGAGAGGTTTGACAACACGATCCAAGACTGTATCTTGATACACTTTGGCTGAAGTTTTCACTCCTTCCAATCTAGCGGTCACAATTCTTTAATTGTTGCGAACTGGTGGTCTAACAGAACCAGAGTTAGTTAGACTAGACCAGGATTGTCAGCAATACTCCAAATGCCATCACTCATCAGCAACTCTACAGTATGGAATCTTGCTTAACGTCAAAGTCAAAATAGGGCCACATTTTGACGACACTTGAGCGCTTTTTAATACGTATCTGTAAATCTTTGAGCGTAATTTTCTACCACCTTCAAAACGTCGGATTTATTTGGAATCGTGCATACTTCTCAATCACCATGCAACTACAGCTAGCCACTACAAGTGTCACAAAAAATCAGGGTGAGACGTATTCTCTGATACGTTATAATATGTCGCTCTTTCGATGAGTTACGTCGCAAATAATAATATTAATAAATCACTGTTAAGGCTGTTTGATGACGCTCGTCATCAGATGGACCCAGCTGCTTGTTCCAACAGACAATACACACGCGGTGGGGTCAGAGCTCGCAGCCCAGTGTCACATCAGTGTCAACGTACTGATAACACTGTTTATAGGTTAAAGATGTTAGTCCTCTCCGATACTGACACACATTGAGTCGCGTTTCATTTGTATAATATACTAGTTGACCCGACAGACCTTGTTCTGTATATAATAAATAAAATAAGGTTTTTTTATGAATTTGTCAGTAATATATCATAACATCAAGAATTATTTCATAAAATATGCTCCCTGTTGTTGTAATGAAATTGTTTTACAGCAGAACTGTCAACCGTGCGTCAATAAATTCTCTCATAGAAAATATGTCCATACAAAACAAATAGCGGACGACATGGGACACATGAAAGGAAAACAAAATTGTTGTTTTTATTTAATTCCGCACACTTTCATATTTATTCACCTTTTAAACCTTCCCTGGACTTCCACAAATAATTCAAGACCAATATTAGCCAAATTGGTCCAGCCGTTCTCGAGTTTTAGCGAGACTAACGAACAGCAATTCATTTTTATATATATAGATTTATTTGTATATAATAAATTTCAATATAATAAAAACCGTTAAGAATAGAAACATTTTTACACGCATTTTATTAGCTTCACCTGTATGTATGTTTGTTTGTAATCGACTCATTTGGTCGGCATTTTGACCCACTTTAAACGGCCAGATTTCGTTCAAACTTCGTAGATTTATCGAGGACCGATGACAATGCATTAATTTGATAAAATTATTCCAATTTTCAATTTGCAAAATAAGATTATTGTTATTTCTAGAATTATATCTATCGTCCATAAGGATGGAATTGATGTTAATTTTAAATTTCAAAATAAATTTTCTATTTTTTAGTTCGGTTTTCGATAAAAAACGTGTTTTTTTTTAACTACTTTTATTATTTAACATATTGCAACAACACTTGGTAAACATCATGAAGCCACATCAGTTCGTAAAGGGGGAGAAGACTTGACATGGAGAGAAGAACTGATATGAAACTCCCAGAAACTTTACAACTATTGTTGCGGCAGTAAACTATCTCTGAATCAATTTCATTTTCCTTCAAAATACAACCAAGTTGTGGTATGAGCTTCCTTGTGCGGTGTTTCCGGGACGTTACGGCGTAAGTACCTTCAAAAAAAAGTATGAGTACCTTTCTAAGAGGCTGGTAACGCTCCTGTGATTCCTCTGGTGTTGCAAGATAATATGGGTGGCGGTGATCACTAACACCAGGTGACAGGTACGCTCGTCTGTCCTCCTCTTCACAGTACAGTGTAAGCACAATATGCATAATTTTCTCTCCCCTCTATGTATCTGGTTTTAATTTAAGAATTTGGTTTATAAAATAAAATCTCTGTTAACTAATGTATTGTATTATATAAGCTAGCTTATATGAGATGTAATGTGCAGTGGATCTTATGAAAAAAAAAATCCACAAGGTACATGCGACTAACAGAAAATGCGATCTGATATCCCTCCCATACAACTATTACAGTTTTACATCAGTCGTTTGCTTTATACGACGAGGCAGTCTACAATACGAATTTTATGAATGGATGAATTTCAAAAGAATTTCTAAAGTTTAATATAAAATCACATTCCCTTTTTTTTTCTAATAATAAAATAACAGCATTGCATTATTTTAAACTTCTCAAACATTTGAATAAAATTCTTTTTAAACGGATTTACGTTTTAATTCCGTTTAAAAAGAAAAATAAATAAATAGAAGGTTTGATTAGATAGAGATAAATAAAAAGAAAATAAATGTAATTTTAACTATATTTTTAAATAAGGTATTTGGATCCAATTATACTCATTTTAATCCTTTATATTACTTAATTTTATTTCAATCTGTTACACACAAAAAAGTAAAAAATTGAAATCAAAATCTTTTACCTACAAAATTAGTGTTTAATTAATGCATCTACTGTACTTAATAACTTTTCAGTCTTTTTTTCTGATTTATTTGCATTTCATATTTATTCACTAAGGTTAATTGACACATATGAGTATTTTGGCTACAAAACTTGACGAAGCTGTAAATATCGATCTAAAAGATTGGCAATAAGTTTCAAATTCAATCAAATCAAAATCACTTTATTCTTGTAGGTCAAGGTAATTACCCTAATGAATGTGAAACGTTTTCTTTTCTTTTTAGATTTTCTTGGTACTCTTCAACTTTTCTAAAGAAGTGGTAAATGGTAAAATGTAATATGATCTATGACATTCATAAGTTTTTTTGACCTATAAGCCGCAAGTACTACGCGTTGGGCTGTGGCCGTAGAACGACGCTGCCGCATGCGTACAATATACTGAGACCTGTGTATATTAAGCTCTTCAAACTCGAACATGATTACCATAGCCCAAGAGTTAGTCAATGTACAAAAGCACTTATTGTATACAGATATAATAAACTTAATTAGATTAGTACGAAAACCAAAGTTACCGAAATAGCCAAATGATTGCAAAACTGAAGTAGCAGTGGGCAGGGCACATAGTTCGACAGACAGGTGGCCGTTGGAGCAGTAAAGTCCTCGAATGGCGACCACGTACCGGAAGACGCAGTGTTGGTAGGCCCCCCACAAGATTGACCAACGATCTGGTCAAGATTGCCGGAATACGTTGGATGAGGGCAGCGCAGGACCAATCGTCGTGGAAATCTTTGGGGGAGGCCTTTCTCCAGCAGTGGACGTCTTCCGGCTGATGATGATGATAATGAAATAGAAATATGCTTGCAGCAGAATAGTGTATTTCAGTCAGTTAGTTTCAGTCTTTTATTAACCCACTTATAAGCTTGTTATGTAATCTGTGTAACGAAACATTTGAATGTAAATTTCACTTACTTTCAAGTGAAACATTGCACACTTATGAAGCACCGATTTTAATACGTTACGTTAAATAAGCTGTATTACTTTTTTAGCTTGTTATGTATGCATTTATATTTAAACCGGAATCTTATGACGTGATTTTCGATCCCTTCAGAACACCGAGCTTTTTAAATAATATTAGTATATAAAAATGAATTGCTGTTCGTTAGTCTCGCTAAAACTCGAGAACGGCTGGACCGATTTGGAAAATTTAGGTCTTGAATTATTTGTCGACGTCCAGAGAAGGTTTAAAAGGTGAATAAATTGGAAAATGCTCGGAATTAAATAAAAACAACAAATTTGTTTTTCCTTTGTGTGTATATAATTTCTATGAGATAATTTATTGACGCACGGTTTGACATTTCTGCTGTGAAACAATTTTATTACGACAGCAGGGTGCATATTTTAATAATTATTATAATAAATATTAAGTAATTCTTGATAAAAACATTATTTTATTTATTATATACAGAACAACGTCTGTCGGGTCAGCTAGTAATTTATATTTGCCGTTAAAAATATTAGACACTTAATAGACATCGATACGCGACTAGTTTATTTCATTTATTTTCAACGCATTATTTCCTATGGTATATTTTATCAGCATATCCTGGTCTATGCTCTGTGGCGGTAGTCCTCGCCTCGTTTCGCGGCTGAAACTCAACGGATGTTAATGTGTACTTGAGCTGTCTCGCGACGCGGGCACTTGACTCCGCCGTGCATCGAACCGGACTCATTATTGTAATACAACTGTGCGTAAGGGTCGCTACTAAAGCGGGTAATAACTTTTTAAGCCGATTTAAAATTGAATTGACAAGTATTTAGGTATCATTTAAATTCATTTGATCAGTGTTTTTTTGAGAGTTTTAATGTTAAGATATGTAAGCTTATAAAAGAATTATACCTTTATGTCTCCTTGGGCCCTACAATTCACGAGTTATAAAATATTAACGAATGAATGAATAAAGCCTTTATTGCAAGCATTTTTTATAACAATAAGGAATGAGACGATCAGGACGTATGATAAGTCCTGCGCATTACAATACAGTGCTACGCAGGATTCTCGAAAAACCCAAAAATTCTGAGCGGCACTACAATCGCGCTTGTCACCTTGAGACATAAGATGTTAAGTCTCACTTGCCCAGTTATTTCACTAGCTACGGTGCCCTTCATGCCGAAACACAATAATGCTTACATATTACTGCTTTACGGCGGAAATAGGCGCCGTTGTGGTACCCATAATCTAGCCGGCATCCTGTGCAAAGGAGCCTCACACTGTTCCCACCACCAAAGGTACTAAATGTAGGTACATTCTTAACTTATGCTCAACAACCAAATTATATATATCGGCGCAAATACTACAACACACCTATTATAAGAACGAGAATAATTTAGTTTAACTAATTTTAGTTAAAATTAGTTCATAAATTACATTGTGATGTGAAATTATTGTAAAAAACAACATGAATGTAAAACACGAGCACGTGCGCCGGGTCCTATAAATACAGCCCGCACGATCGACACTGAAGTCAAATAGCAAATAGCCAGGTTTTCACAGTTTCCTGGATTCCCCCCCCCCAAACCTCATCTATTAGTTTTTAAGCATAATAAAGTTTTATCCCTCAATACGTAGATAGGGTTGTAGAAATAAGTTTTCTGATACCTACATATATAAGGCTTAATTGTAAATTGCTTTAATAAGTAGATTTAAGTAATTTTGTATATATATTTTAATATCAAATATAGAAATATGGAATTTGAATTTTTTTTTTTTTTGACACTGAAGTCAGTCGTGCTCGGGCTGTCGTACGGTACAGACCTCTCTCGGACGTCGTAACGCTGCCCGTTAAATAAACGAAAGTAATAAAATACCTACTCGTGTAGTTTTCTTTAGAAGAACCAATGAGGGATCTTCAGCAAGATAGCAATTGTGATGTCAACAGTAATGACGTCACACCTTTTAAAAACAATGCAGAGGTTCTTTCCTCGTCATAAACATGTTTAATAAAAAAAATATCAAAACCTAATGCATTTCGGACTAGGTGCAGATTCCATTTTTCGGCAAGCCAGTTATATAGTTAGTAAAAATCAGTCAAAGATCCCTCTATGGCAAAGCTGTTAGCGGATACAGACCCCGGAAAAGGTATCCTTGAATGCGCAGAAATTGCATTGATGTATGATTGAGTACGCTAGTACATTCAACCCAGCCAACGTACAAATCAGCGATTATAGTGCATTACCTCGGGGCAATATTATATATATAAATATAATATCTTTAATACAATATGTGACTGTACAGTTTCATTTGACCATAAGTTTCGCTCACGGCCAAAGACCCGTAACGGTGACGGAACGAGCAGATGATTCACCTGATGCTATGTGACAGTAAACTTGATATGACTGTTGTGTTTTTAAATTCGTTTATAATCAGTTATTAACGGTTAAAATCGGTTTCTATCTGTTATTGCGTTGGGTGTGCAAACGTTAAGGGAGGGTCTTATAATTCTCAACAGAAAGGTATTGTAGAGCGTGGGTTCTCCCTCACACGCGGGTTTCGTTTCAAAATTAAAACAAACTTATATATTCTGTTATGCTTACATTCATTCACTTTCTATTAAACATATTTATTATAAATATTAGGCCGAAGGCAGACCGTTATTACTTTACTGCATTTCTAATCTGTCTCATTCGATTACTTTCTCATCCGCGTCAATATTCGAACTTAGTATAAAATATTATCATTTCACTTGATGGCCAACCATAGAACAATGAGTTCTTAAATGCGGATAAGAACGCCTTGTTACAGTACCTACCAAATTGTAGACCGAACATTTGTCTCGATAGCGGGAGATTTAAACTCAACTCTGTCAAAAGACTTGGGGGTAAAGGTAAAAGGGAAAAACTAAACCTTTCCAATAAAACCCCTTAGATACCCAAAAACCGTAAAATATTGATGAAAGATCGATTTACACCGAAAAAAATGTTACCTATGTCCGCAACGCTAACCGATAAGAAATTTCTTCGGTTTCCGAAATTTGCTAACGCATCACATAGCCTGTGATGTATAATGTGATAAGAACCCATCACATAAATCTACGCTCGTAACCCTTCAAACCTGTACAAATTAGTTAAGAATAATATGCGTTCTGTTAATAATTTTAAAATGGCCGATTTTGCAAAAACCCCACGTGCATGTTATTACATAAGAAATAATAGGATTAATACAATATTATTGAATGCAGATACTACCTGCAGGCATTGTAGTACAAAATACAATATCCTCTAAACAACTAAACTTCTACGAAAGATAACCTTAACGAGCGTTGACTCACTGCCTTTTTGTTCGCCAAATATCGGAGGCTTTGTTTGCACCCAGACACGTGGTGTCTCGCTCACACTAGTACATTACAAGAGCGACAGCAAATGTCTGAATGTAGTATGCGGTATTGCCACAGATTAGCCGGAAGCAGTATGAACAATATTCGTCGAAACAATTAGCAATTACGTAGGTATACAAATAACCCTGTTATTACTTTTGTTAAATTTCTTTTAGCCATAATAATAAACATTAATTAAACGTCCCTCCAATATGTGCGAAGGGAACGATGGCTGGTCCATGCGTCAACTCGTCAACGGGTGCTGCTTGTGGTGCCAGGTCGACCTGTAATAGTTAAATCATTATATTTGTTGGATGCGATTACTAATTATGACAGTAATCACGACGATCATGTTCATGAAGCATCCTTACACAAACAATGAATTCAAGCTCTAAGGGTTGATGCATCCAATATACGATATTTTATATTTTAGAATTTATTCTTTATTACTTTTTATGAGATAATTTATATTATTTAAACATGATTCATATATTGGATGCAGCACTTTACAAACTAATTTATTATGTATATTACACCCATTGCAATTGACTCTATTTGATTGAAAAGAGTGGCCGTTGAGTTTCTTGTATGTTCTTCTCGCGAGCTCAACTTTTTCCGAACATATGATTGATGATGAGGATGATGTGACGATTCAAAAGCGCTTAATTCGAGTACCTTCTAAGCGAAAGAACCTTCATAAAGTGTTAAGAAATCCAAATTTGTGGGCACTGTTACAAAATCACATAATTAAACAAATATTATTTAATTATACATGTTATAATTTCACCTGCAAAATACTATAACTATTTGTCGTTGTAAATAGATAAATAATTTCTGACCCCTCCTTCCCCTATTAAAGCACTTGACCTGCTGTTCAGTTATCACAGCTAAATAGACTGTTATTTCTAGTCTGTGGCTACGCTGTGTATAATGTTATCAGATTAGACTGTTGGTCGCCAACTTGCCCTAAAAGTATTGGGGTCACCCCATCACCCAGTTGACTAACTAGGCCACGTACTACTCCTTTGACTTGTTATACACACGGCCCTTGTCAACAATTTCATTCTGGGTTACGTTTCTATATAAAACATACGAACAATTGCCCGTGACTATGCCCGTATAAATTTCGTATACGTGACTTCCGACCAATGAATCAGTTATTCACAATCTTATGTTGGACCCTAGTTTCAATTCTCTGACATAAAAGGAAGCCTAAGTTACGCCCTATATCTTGAACTATCTACTTATGAAATACCCGCCTAAATCGGGGCCGTTATTTCTGAAAATGGACGGAATAGACAGACAGACAGAAAAGTAAATAATACTATTTTTTTTTAAATTTATAAAAAATTAAAATTTATAGATGTATATACATCAGATAACCTGAACGCTCGTTTGTCCTCCTATTTCATAAAATCTCTTGCCTTATCCATACACATGTGACATTCACCAGTGGGATGCTCCTATGCTCAGGATGCCGGCTAGATTATGGGTACCACAACGGCGCCTATTTCTGCCGTGAAGCAGAAATGTATAAGAATTACTGTGTATCGGTCCGAAGGGTGCCGTAGCTAATGAAATTACTGGTCAAGTGAGACTAACATTATAAGTCTCAAGGTGACGAGAGCAGTTGCAGTGCTGCTCAGAGTTTTTGGGGTTTTTCAAGATTCCTGAGCGGCACTGCATTGTAATGGGCAGGGCGTATCATTTACCATCAGCAGAACGTCCTGCTCGTCTCGTCCCTTATTTTCACTAATAAAAAACATAAAGTCATCTTTAACCGACGTAGTTTTGCACCTTGCCTTATATTACGGGAGCACTTCACGATACAAGAATGCATGTGTTTTAATTTTCCAGTTTAAATCGGTCAAGAGCACGCCTGTTTTGTATCTAACGTTACGTTAATTACAAACATTAGCAAAAAGCCAATATTTTACTGGATTTTTAAAACTATTTCAGTATCGCCATGACCTTGGGTAACCACAAATATGATTATTGTAAAGTCCGCTTGAAATATTATTTCGAATAATATTTCACCTATATATATACAAAAATACAAAAAAATCATACGAAGATATTATTATACTAAGGTTTATTATTTTGATAGCCGTACAACAATTGGACGTTATTCCAGAAAAACCAAATCCAAACCACAATCATGTCGAAATTGAGTTAAGAACACAAAACTGGTCACGTGATTCATATTTACGGACTGACAAGAAATGGCAGCAGATATTTATTAAACTTTAAACACTTATTCATTAAAATGTGATGTTTGTGGCTTGGAACGTTTTTCAGGAACTACGTTCAATTATGTATTTCTGTAAATAAACACTTTAATATGATCATCAAAGGTAGCTAATTATCATCAATTTTCCGTGTGATAAACATAAATGGTGCACTGTAAAACGTGTTGGCCTGTGATTAATGAATTTTGGATCTATAGGTATGTAATAGATCGGGGTTCAAATGTTTTTATAGGTTTGTTCTCTTATTGAAATGAAAGTATGATTATTCCTTCATAGAATGTAAAGAATTAGCAGCCGGTATCACAATCCAATAAGCCATCCATTAGAAACTAAAGGGACTATTTAAAGATATATCTTCGAAAGTAAACCTCGTTGTTCCAAAAACTCAACCGAGAGCGTGTAAGAAATATAATCCATTTCTCTGTAATTATGCAGGATCTAATTAAGGCTATTTCTCTCCCTTGAATAGAATTACCAGGAAATATAATAGTCATCACGATGAAGTCGACATATTTGATCATAACTTACATAAATTTAAAAAATATATTAAAACGGTTCTTTCAAGGGAGGGATGACCTCAATCGTTATTTTTCTTTTTTGTGTAAATTTATATTAATATTGTATTCATAGATATATAATAATTTATAGTTCTTATTTTATTTTGTGGCTTAATTTAATTGAATAGCATGTCATTTTCGCCTATAATTGAGGCATCACTTACCATGTGAATGTTATTGTTTTTGTATTATACTGTGTTTATATTAGTGTATACCTTGTTGGCGGAATTTAATAAATAAATAAATATCTAGCGAATTTTTACAATTAAACTATCAATATAATTTTTTTTGTGCAATTAAACTGCTGAAACAGACCACAAATCGCCACCCGTACTTTTCTTTGATATATAAGAAAATAATGCTATAAATAAGAAATCCAAACTTCTATTAACTTAGAAATAGAATAAAATAAATTATTGTTATAAATAAGTTTTGTTTGTAACGAATACATCCGTTGAATTTGAATTTGAATTTGAACGTAATTTGCAATAATTTATGAATAAGCAAACATCGTAGCCAAAGTTGGCTTACAATACTTTGCTATTGAAAAAGACCGTGGCGTTTCATGTCTGCTTATGTTCTAATATGTATATATAGTTCTTTTCTATTTGTTAGGCTGCGAGAAGAATTATTGTCCCCGGAAACTGTGACCTTACTCCGATCTATTGTATTCTCACCCTTCTCCAACATCCCCCGGACCCATTGCTTCTACGAAGCTAATAATGTTCTTAGGAGAAGGACTATATTAATTTCGATGTAAATTCATGTCTTATCAAATACGGGCTACTTTAGTAAGAAGCGTACTGCATCTAATTTCGCTGCCATTGTCGAATTATAGCAATATACTGGCCCGAGAAAATCTCAAATTTTCGTTGATGTAACAGTAGATCAAACGCAGTAACGCGCAAACGAAATTGGATTAGCCTCATGCTTCCAAGGAAACTAGTAGAGAAAATTTGTGCCTTATCTTAATCAGAACCCTAACAGGGTACTGCAGACTATAAAACACCTTTCACTCCTAAGCCTCAGGTAGCTGAGAACGTGTTAATTCTGTATTAATTCAGATGAAACCCCGATGAATATTTGAAAGCGTGGAATGTATATAAAAAAACCCATTTGGACATATACGTTGCGTCTCTTTTGATAAACTAACTCTTCAAACATCTGAGACAGGTACATCTGAGAAAGATAATATATTAAGATCCCGAAAATTTATAAATTTTTAACATTGAGGTACATTTAATAGTGGCCATCACAAATGATCATATACAGAACTGTATTAACCCACATTAGAAACCATAACATAGCTACCGGCCTACGTTCAGCCAAGCGAAGAATATTGGGAAGACCTGGAGTGGAGTGAAACGTGAGTACAACGAGTATACAGGACCTTAATTTAAATAAGATAAGAACTAAATTCGCTTAAGATGCGACCGGTTTCTCATACTGTTCGCAATAGAATCTACACTGAGCCCTTTGGGAGAATTTTTTCCTGGACTAGCTATAAGAGGGCAACCTTTTATAATATATTTTGAGCCTTAAACAAGAGCTGATCCTCCGCTTCCTACCTGTCGTTGGTCTTCCAGCAGTTTATTTGATTTTTATGTTTGTATAAACTCTCTTATGTGAAAATTATATCTCAATTAGAAATTGTCTGGGATGATTCGCTTTTAAGAATGTAGAGTCTGTTCTAAATAGAGGTGCATGACAGTAACTAGAGCAGGTGTCAACATCATTACATAATATTATAAAACAAAGTCCCTGCCGCGTCTTTTAAGGCTTATTTCTCCAATGGATAGCACAAATGGTTCTCGAGGAAGGTTTAAGTATATAATTTGTTACGTTTTTGTACACATTAACGATATTTATTGGAGGTGTAGGAGAAAATTTAGCCGTCTGTGAGATTTGGTGAATAACAATGTAAGGTGGAATTATGTATCTTATATAGATCAACAGAAAAGTCTGATATCGCATATGTCTCTGAAGAATAATATAAAACATCCATTTTAATACGTACTTTAAAAAATTGGCAATTATAAAGCGGTAATGTAAAAGCTGTTTACACACACACGATATTAATCCTCATAATTTTTTTATTGCTACATTTTATAAAATCATTCAGAAATATGTTTTTGTTAATTTCTAACTCATCATTTCATTTATTTCCGATGGCTTTAGACTGCATTATCCCGAATACTTACTTACATCATTGACAGAACTGCATCTGTCGGGTCAGCTAGTCTAACAACATAAATAAAAAAGTACGTGATGCATATATGTTATATTACTGGTGATGTAAGAATTAATTATAAGATGAACATTTTCTATCTCTAATAGTAGACTATTAGTTGAGACAGAGCGACATTCGGCTGAGTGCTGACTCCCTCACGATATAAATAGGTGCCATTATCTACTGACATACCATCGCTGGTTGCACATTTTGTGTAGAATCTTGGGAATCTCTACCCCACTTAAAGAAAAAATGCTCAAAAATTGAAATATTATCTCCTATTGAGTGACTTTTTAAGGGATTAATCTTAGATAATTTATACGTTTAGATAGCCTGTGATCGCTGTGAATACATCGAGACAAGAGTTTACCAGGAGGAGGAATGTGTAAACATTACTGTGTTTTGGTCTGAAGGGCGCCGTAGCTAGTGAAATTACTCGGAAAATGAGACTTAGCATCTTGTCTCAAGGTGACGAGCAGTTGTAGTGCCGCTCAGAATTTTGGGGTTTTCAAGAATCCTGAGCGGCACTGCATTGTAATGGGTAGGGTGGGTCAATTACCATCAGCTGAACACCCTGCTCGTCTCATCTATTATTTTTATAAAAAAAATGCAGTGAACTGTCTGCCTCTATTTTCATCAAGACACACTAAGACAGAGTGACTGACGTTTCGCGAGTGTAGTTCATAATATTCATAGTTCTGTAGTTGACAGAGCTTTGGTCCTCGATTATAGTGCTACTACTCTTATTACAAGGTAATGCAGAGTTTTCAAGAAAATAACAAAACTAATTCCAACATCAAGGTGGGTAAAACCCGTAAATAAAACGCACATGAGCTCTTGCTAAAAGCTGAACACAAAACAGAACACAGAAACATTCACGCAACTACGTTAGAAACAAAATAAACTTTAGAGGCAATAAACGAAAAATAATTATTGTTTTTTTTTAAATGGCTTTATAACTCTGGGTTCTAACCTTTTTAATCTAAAAAAAATTATTGATGAAGTCTGTACCAGACTATTTTTTACGTTTCATTTCACAGTTTTTCATTTAAAATTGACAGTTTTTAGCCTCCCGGTTAGGTTAGAAATTTCATAGGTAATTTTCTTCAAAACTTGTAATAAGAGTGGTATCATTATAAAAGCTATATCAACTACAATATTTTTTACCTCCTAATTCGTGCCACGGGATACAAAGTCCAACCCGAATCATCATCTAAATATTTTCATGTTTATACTGAATAGGTTTTCACAGTTAACTTGGAATTCTATAACAAAGGTGTATGGGGAAAATATGAGACACAATAGATAGAGAATTCGGAATTATACAACCTTAGCCTTGCATTGAAACAGTCAATAATATGTCAATTTAAAATAAGTCCGGACTGAAGGTTTATGATTAAATATTTTAAGTAACTGATTAAATAGTATTGAACTCACCAGATCTCCATCTTAACACTATTTCACAAGCACACAATTACAAGGTTTCAACGTATCGATGCACCAACCGTGTCTGACCCGTCCCGCCCATATTACCGTAAGTTATCCCGGATAATCCCGTTAGCGCTTGCGGACAATTATCATCTGCAGACAAGCCGTGAGAAGCCCGAGTAAGCTGCGAATAGGTTTGATTCAATTTGTTTACAAATATAATGATGGGCGGCCGACAGGGCGGGCGGCTGTCGCGAGACGGCGGGGTCACTGCCCGGGATGTTACCTCGTTGTCATGGCAACGCTGCACTACACACTGCACTATCGTTGAACAATTTTCCTAGAGTGTGTCTTGTATACTGATACATACAGACTAGCAAAAACAATAATATTTTTCTAATTCGGATCAGAGACAAAATGCGAGATAAATTTGTAGAGTTAATAAGTAATTAGTTAATAATCAATAGTGACCCCGACTGTAACTAAGCTAGAGGTCCCAGGTTCGAATCCCTGTCAGTTAATCATTTATATGATGAATATGGATTTGTTTCCTAGTCACGATTTATATGTTTTTATGTATTTTTAAGTAAGTATATTGTATTAAATATATCGTTGTCTTGTACCCATAGTACAGGCTTTGCCTAGTTTGGGGCAAGATCATTTTTGTAAAAGTGTGTCAATATTATTATTATTATTTTGATTTTGTTAAGATTTTCAATATACAAAATACTAAGAAGCTACTTCAAAGTGTGTGTTTACGACTTGTTAATCATAATTTAGTTGCACTAATCGGTTTCCTTTTTTATCCTGCTGTATGTCCGTTAGAGATGATTTTCTCTCTTTCGCATTGTTCTTCTATACGCTAGAATATTGTTAGTCTATGTTACAACTTCTCCATCTTCTTCTTCTCTGTCTATGTTTTCCTTAAAGGCCGCTTCTGATTCCTCTGGTATGGTATGGTATAGGGGCTCCTGTTACTGCAATTAAATAACTAGTATGTTTACATTTTGCGTGCAGTATTGGCCAGTTAATCCAGCCCAGCTCCTTCCAGAAGTTCAGAACATTCCTGGGGTGTTCGCAGACTTCCTGGAGCGACCTCGTATTTGTTAAGGTTTTTGCCCATCCACATATCATGACTGTTGAGGCTGATAAGTCTTCGTGTCAGGTTGGGCGACAGTGCAGCTCATTTGAACACTCACAGTGAGCCGTCTTTATAAATTCTTAATTCATTTACACCAGCTCACACAGCTGTAAGTGATAGTTCTTTTGAAAAACATTTTTTGGTATCTTAACGCATGGTCCCTCACAGAGTGGATAATCCTTTCTTACCCTGTTCCAGAGATTATCTGTAAAGCAGCCTTAAGGTGATGCAAGAGAATGTGGGCGGCGGTAATCACGTAACACCAGATGACCCGTACGCTCGTTTGTCCTCCGATTTCATAAAAAATACAACACACATATTGCGTAAAACACATTTAAATGCGTTTATCACGTCAAAATGCGATATTCCACCCGCAATTTATCTTAATTACCTTCATCAAATACCGAGGCTACAGTTTTTCCTAACAGATACCACTGAAGGACCTTTAAGCACCATACTTCCTCCCAACTTAAAGGCCCTCAACGCATCTCAGTACCGCTCAAGATTATAAAAAAACCCAAATAATTTGAGCGGCTCTACATCTGCGTTCGTCACCTTGAGACATATGATGTCAAGTCTCATTTGCCCAGTAATTTCACTAGCTACGGCGCTCTTTAGACCGAAACACAGTAATACTTACACATTACTGCTTCACGGCAGAAAATGGCACCGTTGTGGTACCCATTATCTACCTGACATCCGGTGCAAAGGAGCCTCATACTGGTAAATGTGTTGCGGATGTTCATGGGCTGTTGCCTCACCACTCCCACCACGTAAGCCTCTTGCCCATTCGGTCCCTTTGAAGGTCCCTTCAAGCTCAAATTTCAATCTTAACTGTAACTATGTAGTAGGCTACCAAAAATAGCGCGTACACCTTCCTTAAAGGCCGGCAACGCTCTTGTGATTCCTCTGGTGTTGAAGAGAATGAGGGCTGCGGTGATCACTTAACACCAGGTTACCCGTACGCTCGTTTGTCCTCCTATTCCATAAAAAAGGTAGCTTAAAATGTAAACAATAAGATGTTTAAGGAAACATCCTCAAGGATATAATATGTTATTGATTTGATTATCCTTAATAGTTTAGTTAGTACTAGGAACAAAGTAGATTACAGCTTATGTTTGTAGGAATACTGTACGACCGTACGTAACCTTAAAAAAAATTGCAATCGAATGTTTTTGGATATTTAATTTATTTAATACCTACTTAGAGATTCCTTTTAAAATTTGGATATAGATTATCGTTGCGATGCTTATCATAAAAATATTATTTTTTTTCCAAATTTAAGTATTACTAAACTACTATTTAAGCACAGTTTTCTTCAAAAGCTCTACCGTATAATCAACCTTTTTGCTCTTAGTGATAGCTTAGTGATTTTCATTATTATAACACTAGAAATAAGGGATTCCTTTTAACTAATTCTAGTAGGCTTCATAAGATACATAATAGCTTTAAGGGTAAATGTATACACTTTTATAATAAAGTCCCAGCCACTGTTCAGGCATTATCTATAAATAAATTTGTTTTAAAAAAAAAATGGCTCTGTCGTAAGTCCTATTACTCCACAGCTAAATATATATGTGATCGGACAGCCTGGGACTAGATTATGATTATTTTATAGCGAAAGAAATGACTGTACAATATTGTATATTTTTATTGAAATGAGCGCAAAAAAAGAATGCTGGGAGAGTTTCTTGCGCCGCTTCCTCTCTCAGAGAGCCAATTGTTTCCGAAGGGATAGTAGTACCTAGTACAGATATTAGAAATGACATCAAAAACAATTCTTAAGGAATCAATTTTGAGAAAATAAATGCCTTTATGCCTGAGTATTAAGTTCTTCTTGTACTCGTTTTGTCACTGGCCCCATAAAAGAATGCTTCCGTACTAGTCTAGAAGACAAAATATTTAGAAAAATAGATTAGAATAGAATTACATATATTTATTTACCATAAGGAGTGATAATATCAGATTGCAACAACCCTTGGTAAACGTCATGAAGTTACATCAGTTCGAGAAAGAGCTTTGACATGGAGAGAAGAACTGATAAGAATCGTCTAGCGACTAAACTCTAGCCTCTCTCTCTGGCTACTCTATTTTTAAGTCATTAACCGACTTCAAAAAACGAGGAGATTCTCAATTCGTTGGTGTGTTTTTTTATGTTTGTTACCTCAAAATTTAGGTGTGAGTGAACCGATTTTGATAATTCTTTTTTTATTTGACAGCTGGTGCTTCCCGTATTGCAATTATTATTATTATCCCCATTGCAATTTGGAGTCGGTGTCAGCCAAGGTAGGTTTGTGACTACCCCCCTTATTCATAATGGTCCGCTAACTTTAAACAGCCGCTTAGTAGTGTTTTTTCTCATTCTGACTTAGCTCAATAGAAGAAGACGGAGTGAGAATTAGCAATGCTTTAAGTTAGCAGACTATTATGAATAAGGGGGTACATATATAGATATTGGCGAGAATATGTGCTTTAGTCGCACACGCGAGAGGCGAGAGCAGGGCCGCGGCGGGAGGACACCGATTACAAAAATAACAATAATCGTTACTAGAATTAGATATTATTTATTGCATATTATTATACCTATTGTTTTAAAATAGTGTTTTTGAAGTCGGTTGTTTTTTTGTATTTTTTTTATAACAACTACTACTGACCCATACAGCATTATCCTCTATATAATAGGTACGCCCTGTTTGTCAAACAAACTTTAATATATTTCTTAAAATCGTTCTTCGTGATTCCTAGTGTACTGTCTGGTATTTTATTGTAAAATTGAATTCAAATCCAATAGCCAAACATCATCACTGTTGCAAAGTCTACAAAGTGATCTACAATCGATATCATATTAATAAGTCACATAATATGGAGTATGGCTCTCATTTCCAGTCTCAGCTCCAACCGAAAGCAACATAGAAGCTTTATATAAGTTTGATTATAAATGATAAGATAGTAATGCCAACATCACGGGAAGTTAATTGCAAATTAATTGTTCTGCATAGTACTCCACACATTTATTATGCAAGTGTACCTATTATTATTTTCCTCACTGGGTGCAGCATACAGGTCGTTGTCGACAGTTATTACTCGAACCGGAAGCCCGGGAACGCTGGAGTGCCCTAAGTCTGTGTGCTATGTCCTACACAGTTTCTTCTGCATATCAATGATATGTTGGACACCTCCAATATACTGCTCATGTCGTATACTCGGGCCGTGCAGAACTCTCTCGGAACATCGTCGGCCAGTGCCGGGTGAAACTGGTGTCTTCTATCGAGTCCTCTCTTGAAAAGGTAGCGGAATGGGGTACAATGAACCTTGTCCAATTTAACCCCCAGAAGAATCAAATTTGCGCGTTTACTACTAAAAAACCCCATTTGTCGTATGACCGCTCTTTGATAACACCTCCTTAAAAGTCTCAAAATTTCAATAAAGCAACCAACCCATTATTAGGTACATATTATTAGTACCTAGTTAGTTAGTTAGTTGTTATTTGTAATATCTATCTATTTTTATAATATTTTTTCATAAAATCTTTTTTAGAATAATAATTGTACACGTAAGTACCCATCGATACTCTGTGATTGTACCTAGTTATAAGTTTTACTTATCTAGAGACATCTAGAATACTACTGCGAAATCATTATTATCCAGCGTCAAATGAAATATGTTGCGCAAGTTTATCAAGAAACTAACAACTTTCATTAGCTAATTACAGATGGCGCTCATCAGCAAAACTATATATAAATAATTTATAATAGAATTGAATAATAAGTGTTAAATGGGCTATGTAAATTTTCTTACCATTATTCAAGAAATATAATGTGTGAAATTATGTGTTCAATATTTTTTTCACATTAATTTGAAATAGATTTAAATTGGCCATCTCTGAATTCTTCTTCAAAATTATTATAGATGGAGTTTAAAGTATAATATTTGGGTTTTACCTCCTTCCACAAAGGAATTTGGTGATCTCTCAGTCCAAAATGACTGCACCAATTTGGTGAAATTTTCAGGCTAAATTCAGATTTCAGGCTAAATTCAGATTAGGATATAGATTATCGTTGCGATGCTTATCATAAAAATATTATTTTTTTTCCAAATTTAAGTATTACTAAACTACTATTTAAGCACAGTTTTCTTCAAAAGCTCTACCGTATAATCAACCTTTTTGCTCTTAGTGATAGCTTAGTGATTTTCATTATTATAACACTAGAAATAAGGGATTCCTTTTAACTAATTCTAGTAGGCTTCATAAGATACATAATAGCTTTAAGGGTAAATGTATACACTTTTATAATAAAGTCCCAGCCACTGTTCAGGCATTATCTATAAATAAATTTGTTTTAAAAAAAAAATGGCTCTGTCGTAAGTCCTATTACTCCACAGCTAAATATATATGTGATCGGACAGCCTGGGACTAGATTATGATTATTTTATAGCGAAAGAAATGACTGTACAATATTGTATATTTTTATTGAAATGAGCGCAAAAAAAGAATGCTGGGAGAGTTTCTTGCGCCGCTTCCTCTCTCAGAGAGCCAATTGTTTCCGAAGGGATAGTAGTACCTAGTACAGATATTAGAAATGACATCAAAAACAATTCTTAAGGAATCAATTTTGAGAAAATAAATGCCTTTATGCCTGAGTATTAAGTTCTTCTTGTACTCGTTTTGTCACTGGCCCCATAAAAGAATGCTTCCGTACTAGTCTAGAAGACAAAATATTTAGAAAAATAGATTAGAATAGAATTACATATATTTATTTACCATAAGGAGTGATAATATCAGATTGCAACAACCCTTGGTAAACGTCATGAAGTTACATCAGTTCGAGAAAGAGCTTTGACATGGAGAGAAGAACTGATAAGAATCGTCTAGCGACTAAACTCTAGCCTCTCTCTCTGGCTACTCTATTTTTAAGTCATTAACCGACTTCAAAAAACGAGGAGATTCTCAATTCGTTGGTGTGTTTTTTTATGTTTGTTACCTCAAAATTTAGGTGTGAGTGAACCGATTTTGATAATTCTTTTTTTATTTGACAGCTGGTGCTTCCCGTATTGCAATTATTATTATTATCCCCATTGCAATTTGGAGTCGGTGTCAGCCAAGGTAGGTTTGTGACTACCCCCCTTATTCATAATGGTCCGCTAACTTTAAACAGCCGCTTAGTAGTGTTTTTTCTCATTCTGACTTAGCTCAATAGAAGAAGACGGAGTGAGAATTAGCAATGCTTTAAGTTAGCAGACTATTATGAATAAGGGGGTACATATATAGATATTGGCGAGAATATGTGCTTTAGTCGCACACGCGAGAGGCGAGAGCAGGGCCGCGGCGGGAGGACACCGATTACAAAAATAACAATAATCGTTACTAGAATTAGATATTATTTATTGCATATTATTATACCTATTGTTTTAAAATAGTGTTTTTGAAGTCGGTTGTTTTTTTGTATTTTTTTTATAACAACTACTACTGACCCATACAGCATTATCCTCTATATAATAGGTACGCCCTGTTTGTCAAACAAACTTTAATATATTTCTTAAAATCGTTCTTCGTGATTCCTAGTTTACTGTCTGGTATTTTATTGTAAAATTGAATTCAAATCCAATAGCCAAACATCATCACTGTTGCAAAGTCTACAAAGTGATCTACAATCGATATCATATTAATAAGTCACATAATATGGAGTATGGCTCTCATTTCCAGTCTCAGCTCCAACCGAAAGCAACATAGAAGCTTTATATAAGTTTGATTATAAATGATAAGATAGTAATGCCAACATCACGGGAAGTTAATTGCAAATTAATTGTTCTGCATAGTACTCCACACATTTATTATGCAAGTGTACCTATTATTATTTTCCTCACTGGGTGCAGCATACAGGTCGTTGTCGACAGTTATTACTCGAACCGGAAGCCCGGGAACGCTGGAGTGCCCTAAGTCTGTGTGCTATGTCCTACACAGTTTCTTCTGCATATCAATGATATGTTGGACACCTCCAATATACTGCTCATGTCGTATACTCGGGCCGTGCAGAACTCTCTCGGAACATCGTCGGCCAGTGCCGGGTGAAACTGGTGTCTTCTATCGAGTCCTCTCTTGAAAAGGTAGCGGAATGGGGTACAATGAACCTTGTCCAATTTAACCCCCAGAAGAATCAAATTTGCGCGTTTACTACTAAAAAACCCCATTTGTCGTATGACCGCTCTTTGATAACACCTCCTTAAAAGTCTCAAAATTTCAATAAAGCAACCAACCCATTATTAGGTACATATTATTAGTACCTAGTTAGTTAGTTAGTTGTTATTTGTAATATCTATCTATTTTTATAATATTTTTTCATAAAATCTTTTTTAGAATAATAATTGTACACGTAAGTACCCATCGATACTCTGTGATTGTACCTAGTTATAAGTTTTACTTATCTAGAGACATCTAGAATACTACTGCGAAATCATTATTATCCAGCGTCAAATGAAATATGTTGCGCAAGTTTATCAAGAAACTAACAACTTTCATTAGCTAATTACAGATGGCGCTCATCAGCAAAACTATATATAAATAATTTATAATAGAATTGAATAATAAGTGTTAAATGGGCTATGTAAATTTTCTTACCATTATTCAAGAAATATAATGTGTGAAATTATGTGTTCAATATTTTTTTCACATTAATTTGAAATAGATTTAAATTGGCCATCTCTGAATTCTTCTTCAAAATTATTATAGATGGAGTTTAAAGTATAATATTTGGGTTTTACCTCCTTCCACAAAGGAATTTGGTGATCTCTCAGTCCAAAATGACTGCACCAATTTGGTGAAATTTTCAGGCTAAATTCAGATTAGCTCAGCGAGTGACATTCTCAGTCTCTAACTACAATATGTACTACTGAATCACGGTGAAACATCACGGTGAAGCCAATATTACAATATACCTACATTATAATATATATTTAAATTCAAATATATTTATTCAAAATAGAATTTTTTATCACTTAAGAGAACGTCAAAACTACATGTAAAGTCTTAACATGTTATAAACGATAAATTTACGTTATTTGAGAACAACTTGTACAGATAGAATAATATAAATATAAATTTGAATACTTATTTATTTTGAGAGTACGGTTAGTGATGATGTAGAGAACAATCTATATACGCGGCCAGGCTTCCCTACAACGCATATTAAGGCTGAGACAATTGACCACATAATAAAAACAATGAGCTAAGGTAAGTCTCCACGTCATGATGGTCACAGCATTGAGCATCTTAAGGCGGCACTAAATGCCAGCGACCTTGAGCGATAGGAGTTCACGGCTGCCGGCCCACCAACTATGTAACAAAGCGAATATTTTCAAAATTCTTGCGTGGAAAACAGTTTATATGCTTACAATCCTCGTTATTCACTACTAATCTGAATAAATGAACCTACACAAAAAAGTACAAGCTATAAGAATAACTTTTCTGAGAGAAGTACCAAAAAAATGCGTCACGCCAAGCCAAAAAACTTGTTTAACTTCAAAGAAATGTGGTAGTTCAAAAAGGCTCGGCAGTGTTAACTATAACCAACAGCAAGCATTACGAACCTACAAATAAGACTTAAGGATATGTGTAACAGGATTAAGTAGTGTTCATAGCTCGAAATGCTATACTTTCACCACAAAACTTGTCTAAAAACACCATGTTTGCGTGTTTTCTGCCTACTCTTTGCCTTAATGTGTTTGCATTATTATTTAATATGTGTATAGCTCATTCCAACTTACCCGAGGAGATGATAAAAACTATTGTGGTTCCAATAATTAAAAATAAGACGGGGCACATATCAGATATCTTTTTTTTCTTTTTTTTTCGATCTTGTCTCGTATGACCTCCTTTGGGATAAATTAAGAAGAGCTGGTTTTGCCAACAGTAGATCTGTTGGCAAAACCAGCTCTTGGAATATTCAAGTATTGGATTGGGGGTCAGGTAAATCTCGTAAGATGGGCGGAAGAGTTTGAGTCTGAGCCTTACAGAATGGAGTGTGGAGCAAGGCAGAGGGGATCGACCTCACCTAATCTCTTCAGCCTGTACATAAATGAACTGATCGAGGGGCTCAGCAGCATGCCTTTCGGTTGTCACGTTGGTACTTATGCGTCAATAACATCAGCTACGCGGATGACATGGTGCTGCTAGCCCCCTCGGTGAGTGCGCTCAGAAAACTCCTTAAAGTCTGTGAGTCTTATGGGTCTACACGGTCTCCTATACAATGCAAAGAAAAGTGAGGTTATGGTATTTTAGGCTGTGTAACAATTAGTGTCCAAGAGTCGTACCACCAATAAAACTTAGCGGTGAACCTCTCAAAAGTTTCAATTCAAATATCTTGGACACTTTGTAACCGAAGACTTAAAAGATGATGTAGATATGGAGAGGGAACGCAGGGCGCTATCGGTTCGAGCGAATATGATAGCACGCAGATTCGCGCGTTGCTCGACTGAAGTGAAAATAACTCTTTTTAAAGCGTACTGCACATCGCTCTACTCGAGTAGCCCGTGGGTATGCTACACTAATAAGTCGTACAGCGCCCTGCGAGTTCAGTATAACAACGCCTTCAGAGCACTGTTGCAGATGCCACGTTTTTGTAGCGCGTCAGCTATGATTGCACACGCAGAGGTCGATTCTCGATAGCTTTAGCGGTGTCCTACGTAAAAAAGCGGCTTCTCTTCTCCGCTGAATTCGTGGCAGCAGTTATAGTTATCTGATAGCCGACAGCGGGGACTATCCGTATGTTGGCCATTTAATAAAAATAAATATGTCCCTTCGTATTTATAATTACTAACACAATTAGATTGTAAGTTTACTGACAATAGACCGTAGTTATCTGAAAATAAACGTTTTATTTATTTTTATTTCATTTATATACATATTAAACGGAACCTATTCTATTTCCTAAAGAGAAAGTTCCCTTTTAAGACTTTGAAGCCAGAAACTGCCTGAAGCTTGATCGATCCCAGTAAGTCGATACTTGCAAAAGTCCAGCGCCATTCGTTTCCCAATATCCCACTCAACGGAAACCATACGTACCTGCTCACCAGCTAGACAAAAACACGTACCTATTCAATTCAAATATTTTATTATATTAAAAAAATAAATGACAAGATGATCGTCAAAACTTAGAGTTAACAAGAGTTTAATCCAAAAGAAAAAAAAATAACGACAAGATGGCCGTCAAAACTACATCACATATATGTGATGAGTTTAATCCAAAACTAAAGAGAAACAATAGGCTCAAGCATGAGAGATATTACTTTTCTACGTTTACTTCCAACAATAAATCGTGGTAGTTCGTTACCGCGTCAACATTTGACAGTTGCTTGAGGTGGGTCGACGATATTGGCTGGAAGTTGTGGCTGCCGTGAGGTGGAAGTTATTTATACTGCCCGACACGGAAACGATAAATCGTTACTCGTACGACAACAAATAAGGGTTTTTTTATAGGATGGCAGGACAAATGGCCACCGACATCACAGGAGCATTGCCCACTGTGGGCCCTGTCATATCGTCCTGAAAACATTAGCAAGGAAGTTCAATGCATGCCTTGGTTGTACGGGGAAGAAAGCACTTATTATGTCTCGTATTCAAGTCATTATGTTAATATTTGAGCTACCAATTGTAATAAAATTGTTAGAAATAATATTATATTCATGTCGCCGTTAATTTGCTTCCATTTCAACTGAAATGTGTCATCCGCTCCTTGTCGTATTTGAGAGGTAACACGAGTCCCTTGATATTAGCGCGTTTTGCCGCCTCAAAGACCGGCCTATCTGGCTTTGCAAGAGTGTATACCATAGTAATTATTGACACACTTTTACACAAATTATCTTGCGCCAAGTTAAGCATATTATATTATAGCCTGTATCATGGGTTAGGTACAAGACAATGATATATTTAATACAATATACTTACTTTAACATACATAAATACATTTAAACATCTATGACTCGGAAACAAACATCCATATTCATCATATAAATGCTTGCACCTACCGGGATTCGAACCCGGGACCTCTAGCTTAGTAGGTAGGACAGCTAACCACTCGGCTATACAGGTCGTCGTATTATTAACTGTTAGGTGACCCGTACGTTCGTAGGTATATCTAAAATAAATCAAGAAAATAGGAATCAGTGCTGATTTTGCAAAAGTTAGTTAAATATATATTGTAGTTACCTTCCATATAGGTTTCATACAAATATTTCTCGTCGTCGTTTCCGTAAGGATGTTAAAAATTAATTGGTTGTCGTGTCGGAGACTGTAAAAGTACTCAAATGTGTCTAAATAAAGTTCAGATTTATTCCACGATATTGTTTGTACAACAATATTTGTGTCGGTGTACACGATGTCAAATTTTAGATAGCTAGAGACTAGGCAAACATAAATGTGATAAAATCCATAAAATATTAGCGGACCAGTGCGCAGTTATACTGACCCGAACAAAGAGAGTACGTCTTGATGTTGCGTAGTCACACAGTTGTTAATGATTATGAATCATAATACAGCTAACAATGAATTTACGATCTATATGGAATTGGAATCAATGATTCAGGAATAAAAAAAATCATATAAAAATATACCTACCATAATTTAAATAAATAAATTATATATACATCTTAACAAACTGGATGCACATTGCACAGTATTCCAAGTTTTATGATAAATTGTTACAGGCCAGTTTTCCGTCAAAATAATCAAAAGATAAACAATAAACCAATTAAATCATACATTTTTTTCTCATTATTTGTAGGTTCAACAAGAAACTGACGAAGAACGCGTTAGGAATGGATTTTGATACAACTCTTTGCGGTGACATTAGTATTTATATTTTGGTCGAATAATTCAACACCAAGCTACTTGCCGGCATTTTTAAGGACGCGTTCTCAAAACAGAGAGGTATCGAATCGCACCACTACACTGGCACCGCTCAAAACATACACGTACTTAAAGTTAATAGCGGGAATCAAATGAATTCGATACTTTAGCAAGTTTGAATTTTGTTTTTTTAATACCTACGTATTTTTGATAATTGGTTGATGTATTCGTTTAGTAGTTAAATATTATAACTTTAGATGGCAAATCTGTCGCATAACGTCGTGTGTAGTAAACGCAGTTTTTTTTTAAATCTAAGATGGCCGCTGCGAAAAATTATGATTTCAGCAATATGGGTATCGTATCCGAGGTTTGAATCCTTATATCCATACAATTTTATCCATAAAAGTAAAGTAATTAATAACGTATTTTACACATTTTTAACAATTTTTATAACGTGAGAAGTCAAAAATTAACAATTCTAGCTTAACAATGTATCTAATGAATAGCATTAAATTTAAATTACGATAATTTCCCGAAACCACGCCGAAATTCTGGAAAGCAATTTGCGAGCATGTTATGATTTGGCAACATTGATTATAGCGTCATAGCCCAAAGCTTTCATCTGTTTTACATTTAACTATAAATTACCGCTCTAATATACGTCCGTACCTACTGTTTGTTAGTAATATAAATAGTGTCACATACGCCTTATTACGTACGCCTTTTCCATTAGGGCAAGTGTAGACTGAACCGTCGCCGCGCCGTTACCGCACTAATGCTACCCATCTGTTCGGATGTTGTGTTTAGTCCATTCTAGTTTCTTATAATCGAAAACGCTCGCGTTTATTTATTTAATTATCAATAGCCTACGTTGGCTTAAGAACAATGCAGGTTTTTTTTTATAAAAATAATAAAATTCGTTGAGGAAAGTCTTTGGATTTTTTTATGGAAATTTGCTTTGCTTGTGCAACCAACAGTACGTGGTATTGTTGGTTGCACTGGTATCTGTTAAAATTTTATGGTGACAGAATGTCTGCGGCGTGTAGGGCCCCATCTGAATTATAACGCGGAGCGACTAAGGCGCGGCGGCAGGCGCATCTACATGAGCCCTAACAATCTCACTTGGTAATTTTTGGTTGTTAATTAGCAATAATAATTTTATTGAAGAAGCAATGTATGTGTTTATCCGCAGTTTGGTTTTCAAGGATATTTCTTCCACATACGAGAGTCAAAACGAAAAAATGACTAACATCCTATACGCTCCAGTGCCTTAGAATATCTAGCAACCCGTAACATAAACCACATAATGATACCTCGACTATTGTAAACACAACTGGATATAGCGTATCAAGTGACCGGCGCCTGGTTAGGCGCCAAAACAGCTCAGCAAGTGGCTTCTGCGGGCACGCGGGACGTGTTGGCATATCAGAGGTTAACAAGTTGTTGAAAAGAGGCTAGTAAGTTGATAATTATTTTTTTATGAAAACAAGGGACGAGACGAGCAAGACGTTCAGCTGATGGTAATTGATACGCTCTGCCCATTACAATGCAGTGCCGCTCAGTATTATTGAATATTCCAAAAATTCTGAGCGGCACTACAATTGCGCTCGTCACCTTGAGAAATAAGATGTATAGTCTCATTTGCCCAGTACTTTCACTAGCTATGGCGCCCTTAATACCGGAACACAGTAATGCTTACACATTACTGCTTCACGGCAGAAATAGGCGCCGTTGTGGTCCCATAATCTAGCCGGCATACGGTGCAAAGGAGCCTCCTACTGGTATATGTCCCAATGTTATTAGATATTTTCAAAATAGTATCCATTTACGTCAATTCATCGCTGCATTCAATGGAGTGAATGGAAAAACCGAGAAAAGTACATCGCCAATTCGTCTCTTCGGCGGCCTTTGGAAACACTGCTACAGCTGCCTCGGCATCCATAAAACATATTCCTCGAGGTTTTTCTTTTACTTTCGGGAATACACAATAATCGCAAGGTTTAGTAAGTAAGGTCAGGGCTGTACGGCGGGTGACCCAGTAATGTGACGACGCCATGTAGTCATTCGTTCGCGGTTTTGACGAGGCGCTCGTTGTCGTGTTGAAGAAGGATCCTACCGCGAGTTCTTTCTGTCGAACTTCTTTCTATACTCATTCAACTAATATTTTTTTTTAATTAGCTCAATAAGATTTTACGAGAACTAGTGATAACACGTCTCTCTATCGATCAACAGATCGGATTTCAAGTTAAGGTTAAATGAAATGTTCTATTAATCCCTGAAAAGTACCTAATAATGTAAAATAATCAATTCCCCTGGGTAATTACGGATAGCACACAAAGACTTTATAATTTTTCCGAATTGGTGGTGATTATGATATAATTACTTAAACTGAATTGTAATATATAACTTGCTAATTTCATATTAAATTGAGAAATATCGTAAACCACCATCGTGTGATTCCAAGCCATCAAATTTTTTGCTGGCTGTGCCTACACGAAGTCAGCGTGACGGAGCATTGTTCTCGTTTTGTTGGAGTTCAACAACAGTATTTCTAGTCTAGTTAGTATGTGTGTCTGTGGTGGTCTGGTGAGGCCTGGTGCGGCCTGGCCGGGTGACCTCGCCCGGTCGTTGACAGAGCGTTCATTGAACAATAGTGGGCACAATGCACGGCCTTGCGTTGTTTGTAGGCTGTTAGACGATCTCGCCAGATAAGTCTATTTACAAGACACGACAAAAATCGGCAGGTCATCAATAGTTAGAGAGGCAAGTTACCAAATTCAAATTTAAATAATCTTATTAAAAATATGATACATTTATTAATACTACATTTACAATACTATGACTACATTAAATTAAAACTATTATTACGTGGAAGCGTACCAAGAATACTGGGCTTGGGCTTCCAGTAGCCTTATTGAGGCGCGAAGATAGTATTTTAAATATTCTCCGCGCCTCTGGGCCCCACGGGCCAAGTGTCTCGACACCAAACGGCACAAATATGTAGGTATGGCTCACTGAGACCAACATATTTGCGACGCTTGCTGTCTTCGGCAGTCGAAGCAGCAGCCCCAGCACCAACTGACGTTACTTGGACATGAAAAACAGCCAGAGTGACGACGCATTTTTAATAAAATTAAAAGTCTACCACCCCTTCTTTCGGATCAAATTTTTTCAATAAATAGCTTGGAGGGACTTCACTCCATTCCTAAGATGTGGTTTCATATATGTACAAAGTCATTAATGTTATCAGTACCTAGTACCTAAGTAACTGTTATAAAAGTATATACTTTACTAAAAAAATACTAACTCGACAAATCAATTAAGGATTCTCAATGAAATATATACTGGTAATCAGAAATTAGAAACCGGCTAGTACTGACGATTATGTATTGCACATTGTGAGTACATATTCAGCATGCCTTAACAGTAAAAGGCACATACAGTCTGCGCGCGAGTTGAATGCAGACGGAACCTGTGGTTAAGTAGGAGCATCTCCCCCGCTGTTCGCACGCCTCGCCTTGCGCGCGTATCACGCAGTTCTGTAGTCGTTGCTTACCACATTATCGCGTTTTTACTGTTTATTTTACTATTCATTTTACTAGTTGCGATCCCGTGTTATTTTTTGTCCATCAGGTTCCGTTCCAAAAAAAAAGTGTGTGAGTATGCACGCAAGAAGTTATACGTTAGTTATGTTTTTAGAAAGAAAAATTTTGTATAAATCTTGCAAAGAATTTGAAAATTAATTATAAAATAATGAATATGGCTGTATGGGCTTGAACACTATGCCTGTCCTAATAATGGCCGAAGAAACAAAAAAAAAATAACGAATGACGCAAACGTCAGAAGATTTTAGTAACCAACTTCAAACAGTTACTTTTTTATTACAGTGATGCATGCGCATCTTAAAATTTCACTCTCCTCATTTTTTCATAATGCGCCTTAAGAAGTACAACTTCAAAAATGAGTTTTTAATCATCGCCAAACACGAGAAATGGCGTAAGTTGTTTTATATATGTGTGTCAATGAAAGCCGGACCATTAATTTGAGATTTAATTATTAGGATAAAATATTAAACCTTAAAGTATGGCTTAAACCTATCGACCTGTTACGATTATGGTATGATTATGGTCATTCAACTCGCGCGACATCTATAGACGTAAAGAACCTCCCATGTTCATTACCACAAATGGCGAACTCCGCGACCATCCCCCGCCCCGTCATAGCGTGCGTTGCGAGGTGAAGCATGTAGTGCACGATAAGGCGCGACCGCGAAACATCTCAATCATCCTGGTCGAGTATCTGCGATTGCTTCGAAACTAGTCTGTAGATGAAAATTGTAAAGACATTTAAATCAAATCAGGTCATTAATTAGGTCACGGAAATGACACTTATGAAAGTCAAAAAAAATAAATTATTTTTCTTATTGAATCTACCGCTACTTCGTAAAGGGTTGAGCTAATGAGAAGAAGTAGCAAGAAACTCATTGCCACTCTTTTATATCAAGATTTACATTACCATCGATCTACAAATCATTTCAATTACAATATAATATGTAAAATATTGCAACTATATCTATATCAAAAATTATTATGAATTTCAAAAAAATTTAAATAATTTGAGAACTTTGCCCACAGTGAATAAATATCTGACCTTATGACAATTTAGTCGTAGAACCTTATTCTAGAAAGTTTATTAATAACAGTTACGCATCGCTTTCATGTTCATTGTTAATTTGATTAGAATTTAATACATTCTGAGCCATGTGCAAAATTTCAGTATGCGTCAAGCCATGCAATTCACGATGTGATATGAATATGTGATTCAGTGTAGGCTAATGGTAAGCGCACACCGATGCCCGCGCTGCTTTTAGTCACTCGAAAAGTAAATGGGAGTATCGTCCGAATGACGTAATGATTACTTAGGTGATAATTCTACCCTATCATCTGAAAAAATAAACTAAAATCGATTCTGATTTTGTCTTGTCAATGTTACTGATTTACCTACTTTACTGATTTGTGAATCAATCATGAAGAAAATCAAAATCGTATATTCATTCAGGGCAAGAAGTTGCTAATTAAAAAAAAAACACAAAACATACCCTATTTATTTTGATAACCAAAAAAAAATCTTTAAAAACTCTCATTAAATTCAATCTAGCTTAGTTTAGTTTCTTCTCTTTTTGTAATATTTGGAGACGGTCAATTTAAAACCTATAAATAAAGGAACTGTGTTGTCTACGGCTGCTGTCAACAGGTCGACTTGGTAGGTATCTACTGAAAATCAGTGTTGGAATTGGGGTGATCCTTGTTTCAATTCCAAAAAATGCTGAGTGGGTGTCCTTTTCGTGACGCCGTATTTTTAAATTTGTTTATTTTACATAAATAATATAATGTTTTGTGTTGTCATGAATAAATGAATACTTTACTAATTATTTATTCATCTTGCCAAAGTGTTGAAGGAAAATAATCAAAGGATTCGATTTATCTTGTTCTTCTTCAACCTTGATCTACCCAATACTGAGCAAAGGTCTCTTCCATTTTGGACCATTTTGTGCGGTCCTGAGTTTTACGCATCCAGTCCTACCCAGCCGCTCTCACCAAATCGTCCCTCCATCTTGCTGGCTGTCTCCCAACATTCCTGAACCCCTTTCGTGGTATCCACTCCAACAACTTTTTGCTCCATCTTCCATCATACCTACGACTAATATTGCCCACCCACTTCCACTTCCTAAAGGCTATGGTTTTTGCTATGTCAGTTAGTCCCGTTCTCTTGCGGATTTCGGTGTTCCGGACGTGATCGCGTAGAGAAATCCTCAACAAAGTTCTTTCCATAACCCTTTGGGAGACTTGTAGTCGGTGATGAGCTGCCGAGTCAGCATTCAAGTCTCGGCTCCATAAACCATTACGGGTAGGACGCACAGTTCGAATGTGCGGCGCTTGAGGTTTAAATGCACTCGTTTGTCCCGGAACACGTTGGAAAGTTTGCCGAAAGCCTCCCCATCCCAACTGAATACGTCGCTTTATCTCACGTTCCTGTCCGCTCCTCTCGAGACTTATAACTTGACCTAAATAAACGTATTCGGCAACACTGTCGATCCGTTGACCGTGCACGGTCATATATTCAGCTTCGGCATTGCAGCACATAATTTTTGTTTTTAGGCTGTTCATTTTTAGACCAACGTTAAGAGATGCAGAATGCAGTCCTCCAACATAGCCTATAAGGTCCTCAGCGTTGCTGGCTAACAGTACAATATCATCTGCAAAGCGGAAGTGCGGCAGGTATTCTCCATTCATGTTAATGCCTCTATTGGACCAGTCGAGAAGCTTAAATATGTCCTCCAAGATTCCCCCTGTCTCACCCTCCATACCTATAGCACATACCTATAGTCAACTTGACTTCTCTCAAGAGCGTGGATCACAGTCCAGTGTTCCACTGTATCGAATGCCATCTCGAAATCTATAAAGGCTAATGCTGGTTGTATTCGTTACACTTTTCTTTAAGTTGTCGGACTGTGTGGTCAACCGTCGAGAAGCCACTTCTGAAGCGTTTGAAGACGTCGTAATGTTTAAAAATGATAAAATTATTAATTTCAATCTATTTTTAAAACTTATTTTCAATAATATATTAATTAAACAAAAACACAATTTCAACAATGCACATTATATCGACATTGAACTTTTCACTAAATACATTCAATTACACTTATAGTACTTGTACTATTATATTTTCTTTGCTTAAAGCACTAATACCCTGTACTTTCCCCGGGGCGTAAAAAGAATAGGGGAGTCCCAGGCCCATGGGTGTCGTAAGAGGCGACTAAGGGCTTTTTAGAAGTGGAAGAGTCACGCTGCCGTCTTATAACGTCAGCATAATCCGGCCAGACTCGTCCGGGTTAATTACCACACTCGCACAGAACACCGGCGTGAAGTAACGGCCTAGTGCCCCTGTGTTTCGCATAGGTTAGTGTCGAGGACTGGAGGCCATCCCTTCCCCCCCCCCCCTCCCCCCAACATAATGTGAGAGCGATCTTGAAAAAGTAATTACCCCAGGAGGGTACCGGCTCTACTAGAGCCGGAGAATCCCTGGGGAGGGCACAGAACCGCGTATGACCGAGGACAAACGAGGCAGTAACACCACGGCACCCCGCTCCACCCTCAACGTGGACTTTTGCAATATCAGGGGAATTCACTCCAATTTAAACGCCGTCCACCACCACCATGAGAAGACGCAGCCAGCCTTGTGTTATATCAGATATCTCGACCTAGCGATACGTCATATTTAACGTACCCCGGGTACAAAATTGACCACAATTTTTTGCCTCATGCCGGGGTATGTATGTACGTTAGGGAGGATATCTGCTGTCGCCGTCTCGGCAATTTTGAGGGTAGGGACCTGTCTACTCTCTAGCTGCGCGTAGATTTAGAGGACCGCGTCCGCATCTACGCGTGTAGGTCCATAGTGGTAACGCAGACACCGATCAACTCATGGGCTGCGTTCAAGCGGCAATTGACGACGTGCTTGCACAGATTCGTAGAGGCGTATGGTCTGTCCCAATTGGTTGAGTCGCCAACGCGGCTCCCGGATGTGGATAGCCACATGCCGTTATTAGATCTTCTGCTGACTACACATCCCGATGGTTATCAGGTCTTTGTGGATGCCCTTCTCGGCACGTCCGACCATTGCCTGGTCAGGAGTGTAGTGCCTATCCGACGCCAACGTCGCAGACCACCAGCGACCCGCCGCGTTTGGCACTACAAGTCAACAGATTGGGATAGGATGCGTTCCTTTTTTGCATCCTACCCTTGGGGCAAGGTTTGTTTCCCTTCTGATGATCCTAGTGCCTGCGCCGTTGCAGTAGCCGATGTGATACTGCAGGGCATGGATATTTTTATACCAAGCTCTGTAGTACCGACCGGTGGCAGATCACAGCCCTGGTTCGATGCGTTAGTTAAAGCAGCATCTGACTGCAAAAAACAGGCGTATCGAACTTGAGTTGCGGCACTGGGCACAAAGAATCCGAACTGCAAAGTTCTTAAGAGGAAATATAACCGTGCCTCCAGATTTTTTAAGCGGCAAATCGCCCGTGCGAAATCGAAGCACGTCGTCAAAATCGGCGAGCATCTTTCCAGTTACCCGACCGGAACACGCAAGTTCTGGTCGTTATCGAAAGCTGCTCTTGGTACTTCAACCAGTCTTCCCTGAAGCCGTTGCACATGAGAAATGACTCCTTGGCCCATACGGCAAAAGAGAAAGCTGATCTCCTTTGCGCTCTTTTTGCCTCCAACTCGACTCTTGACGACAACGGAAAAACACCGCCGACCATCCCGCGGTGTCAGAGCTCTATGCCTGAAGTACTGTCCTGTTTCTTCTGCATATCAATGATATGTTAGACACCTCCAACATACATTGCTACGCAGACGACAGCACTGGTGATGCCGTATACACGGGCCATGCAGGTCTCTCGCGAAATAGTCGACCAGAAACTTGTGTCTTCTATCGAGTCCTCTCTCGAGAAGGTCGCGGAATGGGGTAAATGGAACCTTGTCCAATTTAACCCCCAGAAGACTCAAGATTGCGCGTTTACCGCTCTTCGACAAGACTTCCCTTAAAGCCTCGCCTAGTATCGGAATACTGGGGCTTTGAAATCTCGAGCGATTGCCAATTTCATGGCCATCTGGAGGGCAAAGCCAAATTGGCTTCGAAGAAGCTGGGTGTCATCAATAGAGCACGGCAATACTTGAAGCCGGCCCACATTCTAGCGCTCTACAAAGCGCAGGTCCGGCCACACATGGGGTATGGCTGTCATCTCTGCTCTGGCGCACCCCAGTATCAGCTCGACCCATTTGACCGCGTGACGCAGAGCAGCTCGAATTGTCGGGGACCCAGTGCTCTGCGAACGGCTGGATCACTTGGCGTTGCGTCGAGACGTCGATTCATTGTGTGTCTCTTACCGCATTTATCACGGGGAGTGTTCCAAAGAGCTGTTTAACCTGATTCCTGCCGCCGAATTCCACCTTCGCACGACACGCCACAAGTTAGGATATCATCCCCACCATCTGGATGTGTGGCGGTCCTCCACAGTGCGGTTTTCAAGGAGCTTTCTTCATCTTACTACAACGCTGTGGAATGAGCTTCCTTGTGCGGTGTTTCCGGGACGAAACGACATGGGTACCTTCAAAAAGAGCGCGTCCACCTTCCTTAAAGGGCGGCAACGCTCTTGTGATTCCTCTGGTGTTGCAAGAGAATGTGAGCGGTGGTGATCACTTAACACACCCGTACGCTCGTTTGTCCTCTTATTCCATAAAAAAAAAACTAATGTTACACAATACGTCAGCTGTATAGCTACTGCTCTGAGCATTTCGGTGACGCGACCTCACGTGGTTTCACCCATACAATCTAACAATGTCTAATATATGTATTTATATTTTCAAGAACTTTGCCGACCTTAAAACGTGCAAACGTAAGTACATAATATGAATTTGAAAAGTGGAAACACATTGCTACTCGTACGTGGCGGGCGAGGATCGAACCGCGGGCTGCGTGTCAGTCAACGATTGATTAACAATATCTTATCGTCAGCTGTAAAACTCAGCAATGGCTAGCTATTTATATTTATATGTTCATATACTTCAGGTGGAATTCCGATAATAACATACCAGATGGGTTTGTTTATAGTAAACGATGACCGCCTTGGAGTACATTCAGTTTGTAGACGCGGTCAGCAGAAGTTTGATCAATCTGCTGTATCAATCTGTAATCCAACAAGATCGCATGTTTGTCATGTTTATGTAGAAATTATACTTGTTCAACTGGATAACAAAAGTAGAGCTGATAATCACTCGTAGCCAAATGACGCAACGGAAGACCGGAGTTGTTTTTCAAACCAGCAAACATGTGTTGGGTCCATTTTGTAACGTATCGTATAAATCTTACAGTTCTTTATTGTTTGTAGTTTGTCTCTTTTATAAGTTTATGTTATGTAGAGAGGCTTCAAGAAGCCTCCAGTGCAAAGGAACTGTATGCGAGCTGAATGAGTACCGCAGAAATCCCTTTTCCACTGCCATGCCGGAGTTTGCAAGCATAATTTATGTTTCGGTTAGAAAAGTGCCGCAATCTAGTGAAATTACTGGGCTAATGAAACACAACATCTTCTTATGTCTCTTAATGACGATATGTTATACGGGTCACTGAATTTAGCTTTTGTTTTTTACTTTACAAAACTTAAAATAATTGAACTTGAATGTAATTAAACTTAGAACTTATTAACTTAAAGCAAGAGGTTTTTCCATAATCCTAAGTGGTGAATGTCTTGGTCATCTCGTCATTTTGTAGTCGTCTCATAGTTCTTCTCATTTACATAATATGTATATTCCTTTGCCTCTGCCTCATATTTATATCTAATATATAAAATTCTCGTGTCCCGGTGTTTGTTACCAATGTCCTTCGAAACGGTTGAACCGATTTGTATGAAATTTTATGTGAATATCGGGTAGGTCTGAGAATCGGGCATCATCTATTTAACACCCCTCAAGGATAAGGTTGACCCTTTTTTATTTTTATTTTAGTATGATTCAGCATTGAAAAAAATACAACTTCAAATTTTCACCCGTCTACGATCAATATCTATTTTTGTATCGCGATTTTAATATTGTTCTATTCCATGGATGGAATGGAATGCAAGATGGCAATCGAATTCAATAATTATATAACGATATATTTCTAGGTCTGAGAATCGGCATATATATTTTATGCCCCAAAAATTTTAATTAATTGTTTTTTTTAATATTACTTTATATGGCAATACAACGTTTGCTCGGTCAGGTAGTACCTTTATATAGATATAATACTGATTATTAAATAATAAAAGATTTTTTTTAGAAATATCTGTGCTTTGAGTATCTTGGCTCTATCCTACTCGTTAAATTCAATATTTTTATTACGTAATACAACAGCAACCACGAATTTTTGCAACCTTTTTCTTTCCAAAACTGGAAATAAATTATCGTTAAAATTCTTTATTTTCAAGTGCAAGTTGTTTACTTAATAAGTCTCGTGTATATCACAGCGATTTCAACTTATTTTCAAGCAACCCAGCTAATTGCTAGACAACATGCTGCAATTTCAACTGTCGATAATAGTTCTTCTTCTCAATCGGTCACTCTTGTCAGAGTGGTCGTGGTTGCCAAGATGACGCAACATTAGTCGCCGTTGGTCTCCACAGTTATGGGTCGCACTGCCTCCCTCGCGATGCTCCTCCACTTTTGACGGTTTGCAGCATTACGGGACCACTCCACAATAGGTGTCTGGATCACTGTTTTGATAAGGTCCGTCCATCGTGTGGGTGAGCGTCCTCTCGCTCTTTTCCCCTCCACCTTCCCCTGCACTATCAACCGCTCAATCGATCCTTCATTTCTGGAGATGTGACCAAAGAACTTCAGAATTCGTAGTTGCACAGTCGACGATAGCCTTTCTTTTATCTTCAGTTCTTTTAAGATGGAATTGTTGGTTCGGAAAGCCGTCCAAGGGATCTTCAGGAGTCGTCTCCAACACCACATCTCTAAGGCATCAATTTTGCGGCGGCGGCGGCGGACCAGGTTTCAGCCCCGTAGAGGAAGATTGGAAACACAAGACACCTCATAAGTCGAACCTTGGTGGTTTTGGTGATCCTTCTGTCCTTCCAGATCTTATTGAGCTTCTCAACCGCAGATCTGGTTATAGCACATCGCCTTCGGATTTCCAGCTCGCAACCTCCGGTATTGGAGATAGTAAAACCAAGATAGGTGTAGGTTGGCACCACCTCACAGTTGGCAATGTGTTGAAATTCTTCCCTGTTGTTATTTACGCGGTCTACTATCATCATCTTGGTTTTAACTTTGTTGATGGCCAGTCCGAATTCAAAGCTGGTTATTTCCAAACGTGTTAGTAGTTCTTCAATATCCTCCTTTGATTGGGCAAGTAGTGTAGTGTCGTCCGCATATCTGAGATTACAAATTTTGCGCCCTCCGACAGATATGCCTTTATCCCAGTCCTCGAGAACAATCCGCATTATGTGCTCGGTGTAAATGTTGACAAGTAAAGGTGAAAGGATAAACCCCTGTCGAACGCCACCCTCTGTTTTGAAATTTGTCTAGCCTATTTCGTCCACCCAAACAGCTGCTGTACCATCTATGTATAATCTTTTGACGAGTTGTATCAAATACAGAGGTACTCCCATTTGTGGTAGTACGTGCCAAAGTTTTGTCAATTTAACAGTATCAAATGCTTTCCGAAAATCAACAAAGCAGATATATAGAGGGGTATTGAACTCCCCAGCTTTCTCTATGATTTGACGGATCACAAGTATTTGCTCTCGTGTTCCTCTACCTTTAACGAAACCAGCTTGTTCGGGTGCGATTTGATGTGACAAATAGACCTGAAGTCTTGTATTCAAGATGTGGAGTAGTACCTTGCTGACATGGGATATAAGAGAAATCAGTCTATAGTTATTGCATTTTTTCGTTGAGCCTTTCTTATGCAGCGGTATGAATAAGGAATGTGACCATTCAATTGGCCAACAACCTGTTTCCCAAATTTTGCAGCAGATGGTGTGTAAGACCTCAACCCCCGTTTCTCCCATGGCCTTAAAAACTTCTATAGGCAAGTCATCAACTCCCACGGCCTTATTGCTCTTAAGACGCAGGACTGCAGCACGTACTTCATCTTTCAATATTGAAGGTTCTTGTTCATCAACATAAAATACCGCGCCGATGTCGTTCTGCACAGTGTTGCCATCGGAAAACAGTGATTTACAGTAATTCCTCCATATATCAACAATTCCCTTTATTTCTGTTATTGTTACACCAACGGAGTTCTCTATGGCCCAGGTTTTCGGCTTAAACGAGCGAGTTAGAAAGCGTATCTTATGTCCACATGAGATCCCTTGTTTTATACTTAATGGGGTGCTGTTCAAGTTCTTCACATATCTTTGCTAAAGCACTGTTTCGGTCGCGTCTACATTCGGCCTGTATCAAAGCATTTATTTTATTAAGTTCAGATACTGTTGCTCCACTGGCTTTCAAACTTCTACGATATTCCACTAGCTTCCATGTCTCTTTTGACATCCAATGCTGTCGTTTGGCGTTAGGGTTTTGTGGTTGTGTCTCAGTAACTACCTCTTTGATAAATTTCTTTGCGTATAGCCATAAAGAATTGGGGTCCATTGAGTCTGTAGTTTCTGCCATTCGATAATAGTAGTATGTAGTAATTTGATATTTTTAAAGTGATAACCCACACTTTTAGGATTAATTACACACATTAAATTTAAAAACAAAATTTATGAACGAGGGGGCTCGAACCCGCGACCTCTCACGTTCGTTGCGAGCGCTCTTCCACTGAGCCAACCATTCCAGTGTCGTACAGTTCATAAATCTTGATATGTTTTGTTCAACTCTCAGGCTGTGGCTTCATCTACAGTATCTACTTTACAGTTGATAACCTGCTTAATCCCAATATTTGCATATAGGAAAATCGACTTCAGACGTCGCTCTTTCAAATCTAAACAATATTTTTAAAGTGATAACCCTCACTTCTGGGATTGATAATAACAAGTACAACCATCTTAATAATCTTATTTATTCCTTCATTACATATGTATGTACTTGACCTCTAGTTACACTTTAATGTATATTTATTCAAATAAAACAAATCTTAAATAAAAAACAATCTAATATTTACAATACTGCGACTACATAAAATTAAAACTATCATTACGTGGAAGCGCACCAAGAATACTGGCAGCATGAAATAGCTGCCAGCGCTTGGGTTTCCAGTAGCCTTATTGAGGCGCGAAGATAGTATTTTGAACATTCTCCGCGCATCTCGACCCCACGCGCCAAGTGTCTCGACACCAAACGGCACAAAGATGTATGACTCACTGAGACCAACACATTTACGACGCTTGCTGTCTTCGGCAGTCGAAGCAGCAGCCCCAGCACCAACTGACGTAACTTGGACATGAGAAGGAGCCAGAGTGTCAACGCAAGTAGCGTCCCACACCAGCGCCCTTCCCCGTGCCCAAGCCACAAGCGTCATTCCATCAGGAAACCATAGTTACACTTTTATTTTCAATTTGTTATTTCATTTCATCTCTTCATCAATCATTGATTTACTCTTCTCTTTATAAGCGTAGTTGTGTTTAACTGTTATTGCAAGTATGTCCCTATAGTGTGAGTAATTAAAACCGAGCAGTCAAACATCAATGGCTCATTTATAGACTCAGCTAGACGTATGAAGTGGGCAATAATTTATAGCCACCGATAGTTCTACGTAGACGTGAATAGATACTATGGCAGTAACATACTTTTATTAAGACTGCCTTTTAAAAAAAAAATAAGAGACGAGACGAGTAGGACGTTCAGCTATTGATACGCCTTGCCCATTACAATGCAGTGCAGGGATTATTGAAAAAAAAATTCTGAGCGGCACTACAACTGCGCTCGTCAAATTGAGACATGAGATGTTAAGTCTCATTTGCCCAGTAATTTCACTAGCTACGGCGCCCTTCACACCGAAACACAGTAATGCTTACACATTACCGCTTCACGGCGGAAATAGGCGTTATTAATAGTATTAAGATCAAATTACATATAACGCTAAGATTTATTTTAAACCAATTTGACACTCATGTATCGCCTCTACACGAGGCATCCTCTGAGATTTTGACTCGCCCAAACTCTTGAACGAGAGAAAAAAAGGCCCGTTGTTGTGTAGATTTAGAATGAACGGAATATTTCAGCAGACTTCGCAGGAACAGTGTTCAGCTCGTTAATGACAATCCTGGAAAACTATTATGGATAAGTGATATTACATCATAATTTCGTTAAAATATCTTAAATAAATTTTAATAATATTCATCTTTTAAGTTAGCTTGGATTGCTGATATTATATTATATGATCTGGAAATGTCTCGAAACGTCGGGATAACTAAAATAAAAATAATAATGTAACTTTCACGCAAAAATCTAATTAATCCTTTAAAAGTGTTTTATTTAAATACTTAACCATACACAAATACATACAAAACATCTTAGACTCGGAAACAAACATCCATATTCATCATATAAATATTTTTAATCTTAATACCAATGGGAGGATCCTTTTCACAGGATGCCGGCTAAATTATAGGTACCGGCGGCTATTTCTGCCGTGAAACAGTAATGTGTAAGCATTATTGTGTTTCGGTCTGACGAGCGTCGTAGCTAGTGAAATCACTGGGAAAAGGAGACTAAATTTCTTATGTCTCAGGAGACGAGCGCAATTGTAGTGCCACTCAGAATTTTCGGATTCCTAAGAATCCAGAGCGGCACTGCAATGTAATGGGCAAGGCGTATCAATTACCATCAGCTGAACGTCCAGCTTGTCTCATTATTATCTTTATACCTTTATTATCATAAAAAAAACCTACCGGGATTTGAACCCAGGACCTCAGTAGGTAGGATTATTATCCACTGGGCTGTATCTGTCGTCGAATTTATAAATATAGTATCTTCTTAAGTCCACTATAAACCCAGATGTCTCATTTTATCGGCAGCTCATTAACTTTCACATTATTTATGACGATGATCACCTCAATGGCGTCCATCAATCATTCGTCGGCGTTGTGACGTCACGTCGACATGTTCCTACAAGTGACTCTATTAAAGTTTTATGTCGGCAATAAAATAGCTGCTCTACATAATGTTTGTTTAACGATTTTAACCAGCGCTAGTTTTACATTATCTTTTGATCTCGTAAAATCTTTACGTACGTGTGAAGTTTCCTTGATTTTAGTTAACGAATTAATTTTGACGTTTTCTTATTAATTCACCGATTCTCTTCCTTTTCACACGCTGTTTATTAGTATCACCCATATGTATGTTTGTAACCGACTCATTTGGGCGCGATTTTGACCCACTTTAAACGGCCAGATTTCGTTCAAACTTCGTAGATTTATCGAGGACCGATGACAATACATTAAATTTGAGTAAATTATTCAATTTTTCAATTTGTCAAATAAGATTTTTGTTAATTTTCTATAATAAACTTGTCAAATGGCAAGAGAACTACTTGATAGGAAGTGGAGAGGTAACCGCCCATGGACAACACCAGGGGTCAAGAAATGCATTACTGGCCTTTAAGTTGGAAGTATGCTCCAAGCTTTAAAGTCCCTAACGGCCGTTCCCAATATACTATCTACAGATAGAGATAAATTACTACATTCTACTGTCAGTAATTAGCTGTCAATAATCTGTAGCTGTCCCAATATACCTGATAGCTCATTCTTATCGCCTTATATTGGGACGCGTGAATTTCAATACAAACTTCTATCGCTAGTAAGCTATACGTCGTCCCATTGACAGACAGCGTGTACGGATAAGGTGAGTTACCGTCGATAAGTTTATTGTGACAGAAAAGTCAACGATAGTTACGATTTTATATCTCAAGCAGGCCACAACCGGAGTTAGACTGAATAGTGGTAATGGCCGTAAGTCGTATCGGTTCAGGAAAACTGCAGCCAGTGAATGATTCCACAAAGTGGCTGTGAATGGCAAAAAGTTATTCACAAGCTGTAAAAAAAGGAATATAATTGCCTTAAATGCATCAACACTGAAAAACTTTTTCAAACATATTTTTTTTAAAACTTTAATTTTTTCCTGCAGACCGTTGAAGAGTTTTTTGAAATTGCAATAAGGGACGAGACGAGCAGGACGTGTGTTTTGTGTGAAATAAAAAAAATAAAAAAAACACATCATTGTGCTTTCTCTGTTGCATAGCTCTTCTGGCTTTTTCCTGCTGCAAACTTCAGGCTTGAACAGCACGATTCAATTATATATGCCATAAAGCAACACAACAGTGGTTTTTAATGAAATTTTCCTACATACAACTAAGCCCTGGAACGAACTTCGTGTCTTCGGGACGATACTTTTATGAATATTGTCATAGTACACTCTGGGTGTATCTATAACTTCCATAATGTTTGGCAAACTTATCATAATTTTTCTTTAAAGCTGTCGCAGAAAAATTATAATTTTTGTAACTTCTACTATTGCATTCTGGTAAGCACCGGTGAAGTTTTAATGTTGTATAATGTTAATAATGTTGTAAGTCTAAATGAACATGGTGGTATTATACCACTCTAGCTCGTTTTGGTTTTCTTTTCATTTTTTATGACAATAAGGGACGAGACGAGCAGGACGTTCAGCTGAGAGTAATTGATACGCCCTGCCCTTTTGGGCGTGCAGTGCCTTGAAAAAACCAAAAATTTTGAGCGGCACTACAATTACGCTTGTCACCTCGAGACAAAAGATGTTTAGTCTAATTTGCCCAATAATATCACTAGTTACGACGCCCTTCAGACTGAAGCACAATAAGGCTTACATTACTGCTTCACGGCAGAAATAGGCGCGGTTGTGGAAGCCATAATTTAGCCGGCATCCTGTGAAAACGATCCTCCCACTGGTAAAGAGAACCGTTGAAGAGTTCTATCATGTGGAGCTGCTTAATGTTGAGTTGGATGTCCTTCCAGCTCATGCTTATGAGCTGAGCCAACACATAAAATATGACTTCAATCGGTTGAGGTTAACACAATCAAAGTGGAGTTGAAAGATTTGACATAAATAGATTAGTATTAGAAATACAAATATTTGCAAACGAAATCAAAGATTGTATAGAGGGGACGTGCTTCATAATACAATAACTACTGAAGAAAAGAAAACTGCGAAGGTCGAAGACGTTGACGTGGAAAAGTTGGAATAAAAAGTAAAGAAAGCTATGTATTTGACAGGTCAACACGAGAATTGCTCAGAGTTCACGATGGAGCCATAGGCTGTGTTGCAGATAGACGGAGCTGCTGAGAAAAAAAATTCAAAATTTACGTTCGTAAGAAACTTTTTGGTATAAATAATTTTATAATAATACATAAAACTTCGCCAGTGAAAGGCTCCCTTGGACAGGATGCCGGCTAGATTATGAGTACCACAACGGCGCCTATTTCTAATGTGTTTTTGGTCTGAAGGGCGCCGTAGCTAGTGAAATTACTAGGCAAATGAGACTTAACATATTAAGTCTCAGGGTGACGAGCGCAATTGTAGTGCTGCTCAGAATTTTTGGGTTTTCCAAGAATCCATTGTAATTACGTTGTGATGGACCGGGCGTATCACTTACCATCAGCTGAACGTCCAGCTCGTCTCGTCCCTTATTGTCATAAAAAATTAAAAGAAAACCAAAACGAGCTAGAGTGGTATAATACCACCATGTTCGTTTAGACTTAGACTTATACAACAAATTTTCTTCACCTCAAATGTGTTTGGAGTGCTCATCTTTTGTGTGAACATTAAAACTTCACCGGTGCTTACCAGAATTCAATAGTAGAAGTTACAAAAATTATAATTTTTCTGCGACAGCTTTAAAGAAAAATTATGATAAGTTTGCCAAACATTATGAAAGTTATAGATACACCCAGAGTGTACTATGACAATATTCATAAAAGTATCATCTCGACTCGAAGTTTGCTCCAGAGCTTAGTTGTATGTAGGAAAATTTCTTTAAAAACCACTGTTGTGTTGCTTTATGACATAAATAATTGAATCGTGCTGTTCAAGCCTGAAGTTTGCAGCAGGAAAAAGCCTGAAGAGCTATGAAACAGAGAAAGCACAATGATGCCATGTTGGCGATCAGATTCCTCCAGCTAAGTGAATGTACAGCAGTCAGCAAAGAAAGAAAAAAAATCTACATGTAGTTAGCAAATTATAATAAGAATCTCAATAAATATCTTAGAAATTGGATTATACCATCATTTGAAAAGAAATAAATACTTCAGGTCTGACGAGAACAACATAAACACAAATACTGCTCATTGGCAGCGGAAAAATGCAGGAGGTGGTGAGGTCTCTCTAGCCTAAGCAAAGATTGCTCCCGCCGGTACAAATCACATCTCCTGCATAAAAAGGCATAAAAGGCATTTATTTTCTCAAAATTGATTCTTTTATAATTCTTTTTTATGCCATTTCTCATATACTAGATACTGTTACCGCTTCGGAAACAAATGGCGCTCTGGAGAGAGAATAAACCGCGCAAGAAACTATCCCAGCATTCTATTTTTGCGCTCTTTTTAATGAAATATACAATATTGTACTGTCATTGCAATTGCTATAAAATAATCATAATCTAGTCCCAGGCTGTCCTTTTGATTTCCATTGTGTTCTTTTAAATTTAACTTGTGACAATTTTAGAAGCTCTGTCGTTGAGTCGCTATGTCTATGGACACAGATAGCCGTCACCCTTAGGGCACACATGACGTTTATTTTGCGCCCGGTGTTTATACACAGTGGGGTAAAGCATTTGATGTAAGTACCACTTAACCACTCCACGATTGTTAACCTTTCACTTCACATACAAAATGTAATATGGAACGTTTAGCGACATGTGCCCATTGTTATTGTAACAGGTTAAATAATGACCCTCCTTCACAAATCTCTTTGTATTAGGTACTAGCTGACGCGGCAAACGTTGTTTTGCCAAATAAATTATTTTTAGAGTTAGATCGTTTCTTGAACATTGCAACATTACATTATTTTCCTAAAATAAAAGAATTTTTGTAAGGTAATCGTAAGCCTAAGTTACTGTTTATTACATCAGCTACCTGCCAATAAAAGTCCCGTCAAAATCAGTCCAGCCATTTCAGAGATTAGCCGGAACAAACAGAGAGACAAAAATTGTAAAAAAAAATATTTTGGTGTATATATACATGTAGTAAAAAGCGGTTATTTCAACATTACAAACAGACACTCCAAATTTCTTTATATATGTTGTATATAATGTATAGATTATAAAGAGTGTGAAAATAGTTGAAACTTTACTCCTAAATAAACATAGTAAATGTTTACCATATTTCTCAAAATGTATGCTTTTATTTTATGTCACCCCCTATTTTTACATCAATTATAACTAGAATGTAATTATAACTTTAATCGCTTTAATCGTTTAATAACTTTTAACTGACTAAGAAAATAAGAATGTTATCGGATAGTATATATTCTATTTTTTTTATCCCAGAATCCGTATTTTTTTTGAAACCAAACAAATTATAATTTGATGATGAAGTACCGAGGGTTTTGAGCTTTTATAAACGCATATAATGTGCAAGCATTATTGTGATACTGTTTAAAGGGCTACCTAGTAATATAACTGGGCTAATCAGTCTGTCTGGCAACAACAAGGGACGAGACGAGCAGCTCGTTTAGCTGATGGTAATTGATAAGCCCTGCCCATTATAGTGAAATGCCGCTCAAGATTCTTGAAAAACACAAAAATCCTAAGCGGTACCACAATTGCGTCACCTTGAGACAAAAATGGTAAGTCTCATTTGCCCAGTAATTTCACTAGCTATTACCCCTCACCCCTCAGACCGAAACACAGTAATGCTTACACATTACTGCTTCACGGCGGAAATAGGCGACGTTGTGGTACCCACAATGTAGACGGCCACCCTGTGCAAAGGAGCCTCCCACTGGTGAGCATAGAGGTTTGACCTTTGCTCGTTTGTACTCCCGATTAATCTCTCTGATTTATAGAATAATTAATCGCCGGGCAGGGCTTGACATGCTCGCGAACGGGCGCTTCTTGTGTTGCCTTCTCAGTGACAATTAATTTCATACCACTTCTTTTCATTAAAGCTCAACTTTTCCGAATTTGTGATAAAGTCTTTGACATTTATAAGTATCATTTTGACCTAAGTGCGCTTTGGCACTACATCCGATCCGAATCATGTCCGGTGTAGGTGCGGTGTAGTCGTATAACTATTTATAACGGTTGACGGAAAGAAATCGTATGACAGAAGCCGGATCTAGTCCTTTAATACCATAGAAATAGTTCTACAACTACTTCGGACCGTGTTTTCACGGATACGGATCGGGTTCGGATTGGACGTATTGCGATAGTGCTCTAAGTGTATAAATGATTTTTCTTTCCTTAATAATGTTAATTAGCCTTAAATTCTCTTGCTGTTAGACAAGCGGTAAAAACAGACAAGGAATATTAGTTTAGAGTGAGTGACATGCTACGTCTTACACTCGCGATTTGTATGACACTTTGTGTTAGTGTGCGGGCATTGTTTCACAATAGAGGTTAATTCTATACTAATTTTTTTTTGGATGTTATCACAGCTGTCATCTAAGTAATTAACTAATACAGAATGTAATATATACATTTGGCTTTGGCTTTGGCGTTAATCAAATCAAATCAAAATCACTTTATTCATGTAGATCACGGAAATGACACTTATGAATGTCAAAAAAATATTTTTCTTTTTGAATCTTCGTAAAGGGTTGAGCTAATGAGAAGAAGTAGCAAGAAACTCATTGCCACTCTTTTATATCAAGATTTATATGTATAAGATAGGATTCTATTTAATGTTATCGACTCTCTCTGCTTTTTATCTCAGAAACTATGTTCCGTTACGATCGAGTAATCCATGAAACTACATCTGTTTCAGATATACATATTAAGTGCATTGCCTTTGATCATATCGAGAATTATTGTGAGGTTATTGATATGAGCAGTGATTATAATTACAGATGATTTATGTCTGTCATTGTTCATTTAATTATAAATTGGATACTTAGATTAAGGATTGGTCTCCGCAGCGGATATTCCGTTCTACCTAAGAACAATAGTTTTTTATAACGGCAACTTTATATTGTATTGTGTATTGGCTATTTGTAAAGAAAGATGCTTGGCATCTTGACACCCAATGGCATCTTTCAAATTTTGTAACTTATATTTGCTTCGTGTTATTTTACATTGAAATTAATAAAATACAAAATACTTACTGATGTTATGTGATCCCAGTGTCTTCTTATTTCTTGTAGTATTATTTTACAAAGTTTTACTACGCAACCCGGCATTTAAGTTTCAATTATTAGCAAAGTTTAACAGAACATGACGTGGCACGTCAACGTCACAGATTGTTCGAGACTGACTAGAGCACAACCACTTGGACGTACTATTCGTTGCCGCACTTTGCGACTACGCAAGCGGTATCTAGAAGGATCGAAGCGGAGACCAAGCCTTGATCTAAGCTTAAAACATATCCGATCATGTATTTAAGCTAAAAGCACGACAATGGAAATAACAAATAAGGAACTTATACAAAATGGCGTGGCCACTAATATTGTCAGAGGGAATCAATGACCTACCTACCCAATCTATCATTGGGAGGCTCTTTTGCACAGGCTGCCGGCTAAATTATAGGTACCCCAACGGCGCCTATTTCTGCCGTTAAGCAGTACTGTGTAAACATAAATGTGTTTTGGTCTAAAGGGCGCCGTAGATTACTGGGCAAATGAGACTTAACAACTTATGTCTTAAGGTGAGGAGCGCAATTGTAGTGGCGCTCAGAGTTTTTGGGTTTTTCAAGAATCCTGAGCGACACTGCATTGCTATAGGCAGGGCGTTTATGTACATAGAACGTCATTGGAGGGAATGCATAGATCTTATTAATTATTGGCTTAAAAACTTTTGGGACGCCGATTTGTGGGATCTAAATTAATACTCATGTATAAGTAATTAATAAGTGATTATTTTATATTTTTAATATTATAAATAGTTACTTTATGAAAACGGCAAAAGAAAAGACTTTGGTAAGAGAATCAAATCTTTTGCCAAAATCAAAAGTCTAAGTTAGGTTCATACATAAATAAATATCCGTGAAGCCAGCCGCAGGCCTAATAAAATATTTATATAATTGTAATAAATAACACATAAAATTTAACATTATTTTTATCTTACAAGATACATTAAATAAAAGATAAAAAAAATATATATTTTTTGTATGCAAATTTTGTTGCAAATATAATATATGTTTTTTAATGTCTTGTTCAAATTAACTTTCCAGTCCCCATCATCATCTTATCTATAATTAATCTATACATCTATACATATAAATAAAATTGGAGTGTCTGTTTGTAATATGTAAGTAACCGTTTTTTACAACGATTGTATATGAATATATACGGTACACCAAAATAACATTTTTTACAATTTTTGTCTGTCTGTCTGTCTGTTTGTTCCGGCTAATCTCTGAAATGGCTGGACCGATTTTTACGGGACTTTTATTGGCAGGTAGCTAATGTAATAAGGAGTTACTTAGGCTACTTTTATTTTAGAGAAATTCTTGTATTTTAGAAAAAAATAATAATGTTGCAATGTCCAAGAAACGGTCTAACTCTAAAAATAATTTATATGGAAAAACAACGTTTGCCGAGTCAGCTAGTATTAAATAGAATCGCAGTTATATATTTTTGAATGTCTATTTAGCGCTTTTTATCCATTATAAAAGTTTGGTTTACAATAATTAGCTTTTAACTACTAAGCTACCTACTGTGAACTTATTTAAATAGTCCTTTATTGCTACCAACCCCTTATGTTTGATATCATTTTTTGCTCGCTCTTTATGTACACTCTTCACCTGTATGTACGTTTGTTTGTAACAACTCATTTGGGCGCGATTGTGACCCACTTAAAACGGCCAGATTTCGTTTAAACTTCGTAGACTTATCGAGGACTGGTGACAGTACATTAATATGATAAAATTTTTCTATTTTTGTAAGATTTTTGTTAATTTATATAATTTTCGTTTATCGTCTATATGGCAGGAATTGATGTAAATTTGGAAATTTTAACCATTATCTTTAACCGATTTATATAATATTAGGAAGTTTTCAAAAATACCAACGAGAATTTTTAATTGCACAATTCAAATTAAGTGCAAGTTTAAAAAAACTAAATAACTAAAAATTCTATAAAAAGCGTGTTTTTTAGTTTTTTTTTAATATTCTGTATCGCTGATTTAAATTAGTTATCATTGCTTTAAATATAAATCATAAATAAATTGGGAAGAGTTCATCAAACAATGATTGAATATAGTTTGGTTGAATATTGTGGGTGATTTCCCTCGAGGTAACCGCTAGCTATTCCATCACAGTATCAATAATCTGTATTTGTTCCCATGAACTATAATGTTATTACTGTGAACAATAACCCTTGCTTTTGATTTTGTCTGCGTCACTCAAAGATTAGCTTCAATAGCAAAAGTGACATCAACTAGTTACTGATTAGGTGTAATGCTGTCAGGGGCGTGCATTAGTCGTAGTTGAGCCTGGAGATTGCTTACCGTAGGTATTTAGGAAAATTTATGATTTCAATAGAAGTTTGGTTGTAAAATAATGGAACCTAAAACAAATTAACTTTAACACTATTACTACTACTGTTTATTTAGGTTGATAACGAGGGAGGCACTGCCTAATTGCCTATATAATACGCACGCCTCTGATTACTGTTTGATTAGTAAAAAGCTTTTTTTTATTAAAAATAAAAATAATATTATAATATATATTTATATAAGCTATTAAAAACACAGTCCTCTGTGACAGAATAAAGTAATAAAATGAAAAGTAGAAGTTTTCATTAAGTTTTTATTTTCCGATGAGGAAATCGTGAAAGTGACAACCCTAGCAAAACTACAGCCTCGGGAGCCCCCGGCGTTGTGTTTGACGTAGTGTTAATATGATTAGCAAGGACTAACACAATCAGCGCTCCACTCCATAGCTCAGGTAACAGATAACACGAAGGCAGTACAGATGAGGCGTTCAGTAAATATTCGTTATTTAGCTGATATAGGAGTGATTTAGACAGAGCACGGTGTTCGTTTGGACAATATCATGTATTTTCAATGGTGTAAGGCCATGTGTAGATGCTTATTAAATACTCGGCTATTGTTACCGGCTAGATTATGGGTATCACCACGGCGCCTATTCCTGCCGTGAAGCAGTAATGTGTAAGCATTACTCTGTTTCGGTCTGAAGGGCGCCGTAGCTAGTAAAATTACTAGGCAAATGAGACGTAACAGCTTATGTCTCAAGGTGACGAGCGCAGTTGTAGTGCCGCTCAGGTTCGTCAATTTTTGGGTTTTTCAATCATTCTGAGCGGCACTGCATTGTAATGGGCAGAGCGTATCAATTATCATCAGCTGAAAGTCCTGCTCGTCTCGTCCCTTATGTACATGAAAAAAAAATGTTTTCGGTCGTGCATCTTGTCAATACCAGTTATGTATCGGGATCGCGAAAAATATGCAGTGAAACGCGATGACAACTTAAGAAAATAATACTACTATTATAAATGTGAATGTAAGTTTTTTTGTTACGCTTTTACGCCAGGGCTACAGAACCGATTTTGATGAAATTTTGTACTGCGATAGACTAGAGCTTAAAGGACATAGGCTACATTTTATCCTGGAAAAATCCATGGTTCGCACGGGATTTGTGAAAAACTGAAATCCACGTCGATGAACTATAACTATACCAATAGTAGGTTTAGTTCGCCATACCAATCTTCCTCCAAATAAGATTCCTATAATATGTTGGGAACGGGAGAGAAAAACGGGAACCGGAACTAGAATAGGACATGAGATAATCATCAATTCCAAACTTGCTTATTATTTTTACAAATCTTACTATATTATATATTATTATACTTAGAAAATCTGTGCTTGGCAATGGAAACGTGTTCTACATAACGCGAAAACATAAATGCATTAGAAAGATCTATTAATTAACTTAAGTTAAACATATCATGAACATATTTATTTTGTTTAAAGAAAAAATTTTTAAGAATAAAATGGAAAAAAGGAAAAACAGCTGTTCACCAGTTTTACAAAAATTTTTTTCTCAGACGAGGCATACTTCCACCTACATAAATGCATTTGAAATATCTATTAATTAACTTAAGTTAAACATATCATGAACATATTTATTTTATTTAAAGAAAAATTTTTAAGAATAAAATGGAAAAAAGGAAAAACAGCTGTTCCAACCCATAGGCTTATAAATATACTCGGGTATAGAATACCTGATAACCCGATAATACGTGGCCAATTTTGATTTGTCAATGTGTACGTTAGCTAGAATAATATTTAAAAAAAAAACTATGTTTAAAAAACCGACTTCAAAAACTAAAAAGTTTAAAATAACATAATAAAGATTAATTTTTATACACCTCTTATGCCTACCTTAAATTTTAATAAAATACTGTTTTTGTATGTGCTAGGTAAAATGAAAATTACTGGACCAAACTATGTGAAAATGTTATAAAACTAAGTCTAATATAATCTACCACGTAAATGTAAAAAGTAAAAGTTTAAGGTAACATAAATTGTGTAATAGATAAAATAATAATTTCACAAAACACCAGAAATATTTTTGAGGTTTGGCTCAGAAATATTTATATTTACAATCAATTCTGAATATGAATTCCAATCAGTGGATCTTATTTATCTAATTTATATATAAAAAGGGCTTCTTTGTCACAAAGTCTTAAAAAATAGACCCCTTATATTATATTAATATTATGTTCAATTATTTTTATACATATTGCTTTTATGTGTGTGGCTCTGTCTGCTTTTTATTTTGAATCTGCCTTTAATAACTGCTCAACATTGCAGCATCCATTATTTTGACATGACGCATCATCTCTCATGACGTGATGTATTCGTACCATAACGCACCCACCAAGACCCGGGTAGCGCTTTGTTTATAAAGTTCGCTTTGCTTTTCATGAAAATTATCAAAATTTAATAAGATTTGTAGTATCTCGTATGATAACGAAAATATGCCTTAATTTCCCATCATATTATATGAATGGTATGTGGCTGAATAAGTCGATAAATCCGGTGCTAGAAAACCAAGCTATTTACAGACCACAGGGTCATCAATTAAGGTTGATATATATAAAAAATGACTCATCTCAGCCACCAGACAGAGCAACAATGGTTCGTGGTTATGAAGGACAGCGTCGACTACAAGGCTAGACGCCCGCGACGTCTGATTTCGAGTACGTGACATGCTGAAATACGAGTACCGATTCGCAATGGAACAAATCGGTACGAAAAGCTAGTTTTTAATCTGTGTGGTCACGAATCTATGGTTTTGGGCACTGTTTCCATGATAAATTTGGTCACTGCTTAGAACAAGATTTCAGCGGCTCGAGGTCGAAGTGTTGCTTAAAACAGACCATGTCGTCTAAAACTGAGAGAAAAAGAAATTCTTACATTACAATAATCGTTTTGAAATTAAAAAATATCTGAATGTAAATTCATATATTTTATCAGTGTAATAATCTAGTGTGTAAATGTTTGTGGGCGAGTGTTAACAGACACTCAAGGGATCACCTCGAAACGCAATCCACACTTCTCAATATATATTTTACGAGCGATGTTACTTTCGACGCGGAAAACGAAAGGCCATTCGTGTAAAGCGTTCGTCGAACCGCAACAACGTAGTGAACGAGCGTGCAATCGATTGTAAAACGAATGACTAAAATTAGACGAAAAAGACTAGTTTTCGAATTCGTCCGTACGTGAGCTGTGAATAAATTCGACCGTCTGAATGCAATTTGGCTAAACCAAAGGTGACTAGTATTTGTACTTTGGCCGTACCTGGATTGTGACGTATGTCGGACGACCCAAAGAAGACTAACACCCGAGTTTCGGCGATGATAGAGTTCTGACTAAATTCATCCGTCTTAATATAATTTTGGTTAGGCCACAAGTGAATATATTAGTCAGACGAGCCAAAGAAGACTAGCACTCGAATTTCACGTTTCAGTATTCAGGTTTTACTGCTCGATTTTTTCGTACTTAGAAATTTAATAAGTGGATTTAATAACATAAATTTAATATTTCAGTTTTATTTGCGTAGCATCTGTGTATCTGAGTAGCTTCCCTTTTCACACACACTGCCGCAGCTGCTATATATAATATCTTGGGAAAGTTATTTATTTATTCTTTGTAAAATATGTTCTTGGTTAGATTTAGTTATAATTTTTCTTTTTTATTCTTATTTTTGTAGCAATTTGAAAACAGTTAATTAATAAATAGCCTTTAGTATCAATATAAAGTGTAAACGCTCGTTCGCTCTGCCACGGCCCAGTATCTCAGCCAGTCTGGATTTTAAATCCATTAATTATAATTTTTGTTTACAGACTTCAATCAGGGTTTGGGTCGTTGATCCCTGTGTCAACTAATGCAGCACTGACCACAGGTACTTAACTAATTTACATTGAACCTCTACCGCTACTAAATATGAGAGCACAACTTATCTATATTATAATATACTAGCTCTTACCTGCGACTTCATTCGCGTGGAATAGTTATTTTGTGCAGCATACTTTTTGTTAGGATACTTTGCAAATAATACACACACTAAATGCTATTTACGCCCGCTCAGCGCACTTCTACCATACAGCGGATATTCCTAGTTATTGTGGACAGTCTCTTTAATAGTATTTCCCTGCGAACTTAAATCTATTTCATCCCCATGTAGGTCAAAGTGTCAAATATGCTCGAACCACTGTTTATAAATTACACTGGCCTGCAAAAGTAAGTACCACACTTTTCAAATTAAATTTTTTAAAAACTTTAAACTATAGAAGGTAGAGATTTAAGATTAAAAACATTTTGTTGGAAATTTTATAGGCTTTAATTCTTAGAAAATAAAATTATACATTAGTAACATTTTTAACTTAAAAAAGATAAAACAATGAAAATAGACATTTTTAGTTTAGTGTAAAAAAATTCAACTAAAATGTATTACATGTTATTTAATTTTTAATAACTGGTATTGCCTCCTCGAGCCCTGATTACAGCTTCGAGCCGGTTTGGCATACTGAACACTAGCTTTCGGAGCCGATGTTGGGGAATATTATCCCATTCTTCTACCAGGGCCTGCTTTAGTGCCCTGAGGGTAGTAGGTGGTGGTCTGTGATTTCTGACTAGCCTCCCAAGCTCATCCCAGGCGTGTTTAATCGGGTTGAGATCAGGACTTCTTGATGGCTAAGCCATCACGCTGATACCGACCTCCTGAATATACTCTTGTACGATATGAGCCGTGTGTGGCCGGGCATTATCATGCATCAGCATCGATCCATCACCCATATTTGCTAAATACGGCCCTGCATACTCATTGAGAATCTCTTGAGCATATCTTTGCCCAGTGAGGGTGCCATTTTCTATGGCTACTAGCTCTGTGCGACCTTCTGAAGATATGCCAGCCCATACATGTACACTGCCTCCACCGTATTGGACTCCTTCTGAGATGCAGGCTTGAAGGTATCGCTCACCAGGTCGCCTGTAAACACTTCGCCTTCCATCAGAAGTGTAAAGGGAGAATCGAGACTCATCTGCAAACAAAATTCTTGACCATTCTTCTTCATCCCACTGCATGTGTTCACGGGCGTATCGCAGTCTCGCTACTCGATGCTGTCTCTCGAGTTCGGGCTACTCGCTGGTCTTTGGGGTTTCAAATTTGCTTCAGCAAGTCTTCTTCTCACTGTACTGTCACTAATGTAGTCCCTCCGGGTCTGAAGTAGCTGTTGCTGGACTTCAACTGCATTGTAGTGGCGATTACTTAACACAATGGAAATAATATAACGATCTTCTCGGGCACTGGTACACCTGGGTCTGCCATTACAAGGTCTCCTCAGATGGTGTCCAGTCTCTTCGTACCTTCGCTATACCTTCTGGACCGTTCGTACCGTCACACCCACCATTCTTGCAGTGCGACGCATACTGATGCCTAGTTCCAGAAATGCCATGATCCTAGCACATTCTTCAACTGAAAGAGGCATGATAAATAAATGTTATGTGCTTTTTAGCATAAATTTTTAAAACAAGACCCATCGATCTTGAACAAAATTTAAAACAGAAAGAAAAATGTGAATGGTAAAATTGTAATTCGGAAACGTCCACTTTGAAAAAGGAATGGTTTTGGTTTTGAAGTTTTTTTTCAGCCATTTCTTAAAAGAAGGTTACCGACAATAAAGTTTTTATGTACAAAATTAAATTCTCTTTGGAGTACCAATTTTAAAAGTGTGATACTTACTTTTGAAGGCCAGTGTACTTCTTATTAAATTCCTAAATACACACACACAGTTTCATAGTTTGATACCCAAAAATTACTAATTCCCATGCAAGCTTTCATCTCTTATTTCAACCTGTTTATGCTCTTTTTAACAAAAAAAATCTTGCTTGTCCTTTAACAAGGTCGAGTCTATTTTTGTAAAAAATATAATCAAAATCGAATTCGGAGTTAGGTGTGAAAGCGTGAAGTTATTTGGACACACATACGAATTTTCATCCCCTATTTCAGTTTTAAAATCTAAATATTATGTATTTATTTCTTATCAAGTGCCTTAACACAAAGTTTTATCATGCAATCTTCGAGGATGACACACTTCCATACAAGCTTTCATCCCCTCCATTTATTTTTTCGCAATAAAAGGTAGCCTATGTCTTTTTCTAAACTCAATTCTATCTCTATACAGTTTCGGTGGAGGTTAGACGTGTAAGCGTAACAAACAATCTTACATTCATATTTATAATATTATTAGGGTAGTAAAATTCTCGTGTCACAGTGCTAGATGCCATACTCCTACGAAACGGCTTGATAGATTTAAAAAAAAAAATATTTATGTGTTTGATTATAAGATACTCGTATGTATATGCGGTATGTCTGAGAATCGGTCATAATCTATTTTTCATACCCCTAAAATATGTTTTTATTAATTTATGTAACAAAGTAAGGTTATCACGGGCAGGAAGTAATACTGTAAATTTGATGTGCGATAATTTGCTTATGACGCTTTTACACCTTAACTAAACCGTTTATAATAAATTTTTTTGCAAACGCCAGAAGTACAGAAAATAATACAAATTTAATTCATCCCGAAATATTTAAGAGTTCTAGTGGGAGTAGTAGTAGTTATGATACATGAAGCTATCGTAGTTGTAATTTGAATCTACAAAAGTTTTAAGCTCGAAAATTAAAGGGATTTAACTGATGCTGAATATGCAATTCGTAATTTTCTCGATCCTAGCTGTCTTCTTGATAGAGCCGAGATGGTAAAAGGCCCTGACTACGGAGCAAGAGGTCCCCGGTTCAAATCCCGGTAGGTGCAAGCATTTATATTGTAATGATGAATGTGGATGTTTGATGCTTATATGCTTAACTATTTAAGTATATATTATTAAACAAAACAAATCTTATAACTATCTGTGATGGCAAGCGTCCTGATGGAATGAAGCTGATGGCTTAGACGGAGAAGGGCGCTGGTGTGGGATGCGACTTGCGTCGACACTCTGGCTCCTTCTCATGTCCATGTTACGTCAGTTGGTGCTGCTTCGAATGCCGAAACAGCAAGCGTCGCAAATATTTTGGTCTCAGTGAGTCAGACATCTTTGTGCCGTTTGGTGTCGAGAAACTTGGCACGTGGGGCCCAGAGGCGCGGAGAATGTTCAAAATACTATCTTCGCGCCTCAATAAGGCTACTGGAAACCCAAGCACTGGCAGTTGTTTCGGTCAATGGATCAGCCTTGCTATCTAAAGCTGCCAGTATTCTTGGTACGCTTCCACGTAATTATAGATTTAATTTTATGTAGTCAAAGTATTTGAAGTATATTGTGTTAAAAAAATTGTTGTCTCGACTATGAGGCAACAATATTTACCTAAAAAGGGCGATTTTTAAATTTGTAATAATAGAACAGTGATACAATATCTTAACAATTTGGTATTACAAGTTAATTCCCTTATATCTGGGATTAAATCTATTATTTTAATTTGTACCAAAATTTATATACGACACCGGATTGAAAGAGCAATTCAAATCGATTTACTAATACGAATTTATAACGGGGATGCGCAGGCAATCGCGAAAAAAATCCTGCAGATAAAGCCATCAGCCTGTTCCGGAGTGGAAGATCAATTCGAGCGCTCAAATTAGTTAAGCTACAATATAATCACTATTATTAATTCAGCTATTTAATGTAGTCATTCTGTACTTTCAGAGATTGCACAATAAAAAAATCTGAATTGTTGTAGAAACACAAACATCTAAGCCGCTTAAACGAATCACAATAAATAAAACTTTAATATAATTCACTTACACTAATGCGTTCAAACTGTACGTTAAAAAGCAATAGCTTTAATCGTACAATAAATCACACGGGATGAAGACGATGTGATTTGCGAGATGACGTCACAGTTCACAAATCACAAGTCAGCCGAGTTACTACGGAGAACTAGACAGAGCATTAAGGCGCGGTCATACCTCAATATCAACAAAAATTGGTATCTTTGAGAGTCGTTGTACAACATAACGCAATGAAAATATTCCGACGAAAAAAATACAGTGCACTTTTGTGCACTGTATATATATTAATTCCTTTTGGACTTAAAAAATTTTTTGAACCGAATAGAATAATTATATATAATTTGAAATATCCTATAAAAAATTTGGAAGTTGCTTCCCAAAAATAAACTTTGGAGTTAAAAATCTCCGAATTTTCGGCTATAACAATATGCTTTTTTTAAAGAATTTTATAGAACTTTTCTACAAATTAAACCGAACAATTCTTCAATTTAATACGTAAATTTTAAATAAACAAAAGAAAATCAGTAAAATTAATGCCCATTTGCAGCTTAGCCACTTGATCAACGCAAATATTGTAGGGTTTGGTGTAGCGTTTACAATCCTAGTCAGTCCGCGCCTTAATGGTATATTATCGTGCAATAAGTGTGACAAGTTAGGGTAATAGACAACGTCACACGAGTTGCACATACTATTTAGTATTACAAACGCCGACTTTATGTATTATTTTCGACTCCATATTCGTTTTTAAACTTTGGTAACTCAAATTATAAATTTATTTATTAAATTAAACTGTCAGAAGCGTCAACCTCAATTCAGTTTACTTGTCGCACTCAAACATTTGCGTTGCCGCTCCGTCTATTTCATTCTATTCTCTAGGCCTCGAGTTAAAAATACGAGACAGAGAAATACGTAAAGAGTGCCGAAAATAAACAAATACTGCGATCAATTTCAATAATTCTTTGAAACCTGGAACAGATCGGAGATGTTTCAGGTAAACGAAGCGGTTTTATCAAGGTTTATAATGTGGGCTTGTGGCATTGATCAGATCTTAATATAGATAATTTGCAAATTCTTACATAATGATTCGAATGTTAGAAGATATTTTTGTATGGGTTATTATGTAATAGAAATAGTATTATTATGAGCATTTTAAGAAAAAAGAAGTATTTTGATGTGATAACTCAGCGAGTTGAGCACTTTTCTTGGGATGGGTTTAAAATGTTAAACTCGCGTCAGGACACGTGGCCTGATCAAAAATTCGTAAGACAGTCACTGAGATTATGGATGTAAGATTTATACTTCTAACTAAATACAGTTCAGCTATTTCAACTTACGGCTGTTTTCAATAACCTATCTATTTTTAGATTAAGTTGCTAGAGGTAGACAAATCTAAACTTTTACACTTACTTCCGTTTCAATAACCTATCGACATAAAGCATTGGACTATAACTTTATTAGACATAACTATGGATAGATAAGATCTTGTCATTAAACGGTGATAGCAATGTATCCATAACTAGAGATACGTTATTGAAAACGGCCGTTAATGATCATACCGTCATGGGACCAGTGGTTGAATCATTGTGATTGCGAAGCCGAAACACCGCGAGTGTTCGAATCTCAGCCGTGAAATATTTTTACAGTTATTATTTGGTTTTTAAGCTATGTTATTAGCGAAGACTCTCCCTAAGGCGATAGTTATACTTGTATTTCTTTGTTCTTATTGTCTATTGTATTATTGGAAATAAGAGTAATGACTTCGTAAATTCGTAAATAAATCTACGTCAGAATCTGCGATCAATACTGTATGGAATGATGGTGATATATCGACCCTTAATTACGTTTCTCAAGGAGATAAGAGACGTCGGAATGATATAATAGAAATTTGAAGTGAAAACTTTTATTATAACTTTGTCTTCTTCTAACTCAAAGTTAATAGTTTTTTACTCATTTACTCATAAAGATCAAAACATGGCACTTATGAATGTTCAAGAGTTGAGCTTTAATGAGGGGCGGCAAAAATTTCATTGCTATCTTTTTTAACTCAATATTTACAGATTCATTATTTCACAAATATGTTAAAACCAATCTGAGCAAATTAATGTAATATTCATTCAAACATTCCATTTACTTAAACATGTAACAAAATTATAAATTTAAGTAAATCATAAAAAAAAAACCTCAATAGTTATTGAGTACTTTCATGTAGTGATGTATAAATTTTTAATTATTAATAAATTTATAATATATTAACCGCCACAATCAAAAACATTTAAACGAGTATACCCTCTAATTACATTTGTATTGTATTAAGCCTACTATTTGACTGTCATTATATGTTCTTCTCCTTTAAAAATATATATAGTTTTCCTTTAGCTATCCCCGTGAAATCTTTCAACCATTTCGCCGTCGTGGACCATTTAATGTCATCTTTCCAATGCATTTGTGGTCTTCCTCGTGCACGCTTCGCCCCCCAGGATTGCTAGTTTAGACCCAGTCTATACCACTTCTTGACGTACAATTTGACCAGCAATTGACATTTTAAGCTTTCGATGCGTTCGACTGGTACTGGCCTGTATAATACCTCTGGACAGACTGTTCCATATGTTTGACAGCTAATTTTGGTGCCTTTTAAAAACGCCACTCGCGAGCGTATAGAGAACTAATTTTGACGTATAATAGAAATGGCTGCGAAGGAACGTACAGTACTCTGAAGTGTTTTTACATTTTCAATTATTAATTTCGTTTTCCGTCTTATTTATATTTCAGGAATCGACGTAATAAAGTACCCATTTTTTTGTAAATAGTTTCCCACCATCTATGTTGTCCACTAGGTTGCCATCACTAGTTTTAGTTCCGCAGACTCTCGCTACATGGCCAACATCGCCAAAATGGCGTATATCAAACAGGCACAAAAGCACTTTGACAGCCGCCAGTCCAGTGGTAAATCGCAGAGGTCTGTGGTTCAAAGTCATTTGGCAAACTAGCTTTACTCTGCCATGTATTACGTTTTTTTACAGTATATGACTTTACTCTGTACTGCCCAATGGGCCACTTGTATTTTGTTGATGTTTCGTTGAGTTCAGTATATTACTCATAACAAGTTTTCATTCTTCGTTCTGATTTTGATTCCAAGAATTCATAAAGGTATCTTCGTAAAGTTAGACTTTTGCATAAAAGTTTGGCTGACTTCATGTCCATACGATGTTCTTTGTCATAATTACTTAACTTCGCTAAGCCATCTCACTGAGCTACTTCGTTTAACTCTTGGATCATAATTTGTCCATCGTCAGATAGTCAGTTAAATTGAAGCTTACCTAATCTGACTCCATTTAAAATTAGGCCTAGGTTTTTCTTATTAAGCATTTTAAATACATCTTCCGTGTATCTTTATATCTCTTCATGCAAAACCTTTACATACATATAAGTATACTTATACATACATATACGTGTTTTAAGCATGGGTACATTATTTTTTAAGATTGATGTTGTTGAAGCTTTCTTATATGTTTTTAATTTCAGATTCAAAATCTGCTGTAGGATGGTCAAACTACGAATATCCTTATAGAAAGTTCGGACGGTTGTTGAACTTTTCCAATAACACCAGACCGTTGTCTCCCTTGACATCAGATCCAATATCAGTCCAATATTCTCAGTTAATATCGATATTAAATCACTCAAAGCTCTTACTTATTTCAAGGTTCTTTTGATAATCTGAACCTCCAATAGTTTTCTATAGATTTCCTCTATTGCTTATAATCACTAGCAAGTGGTTACAGTTTGTCGGCAGGATAAGAAATTCGGCAGGAGAGGAAATTATAAAGGTTTTTTATTTACTGAATTGCCTTCTATTTGAATTGTATTTTCATTTTTTTTTTATGGAATAGGAGGACAAACGAGCGTACGGGTCACCTGGTGTTAAGTGATCACCGCCGCCCACACTCTCCTGCAACACCAGAGGAATCACAAGAGCGTTGCCGGCCTTTAAGGAAGGTGTACGTGCTTTTCTTGAAGGTACCCATGTCGTATCGTCCCGGAAACACCGCACAAGGAAGCTCATTCCACAGCTTCGTAGTACGAGGAAGAAAGCTCCTTGAAAACCGCACTGTGGAGGACCGCCACACATCCAGATGGTGGGGATGATATCGTAACTTGTGACGTGTCGTGCGAAGGTGAAATAATATTAAAACTTTAAAATAGTATGGAGTATGCAAATAAAAATAAATACTTTTGACTTTATGAGTGAGACTTACTCTCAAGACAATGTACTCTTTGGGGGCCATGCATAAATTACATCTCACATTTATTGGAGGTGGGCTAATCAACTGTGACGCTGTGTGATAAGGAATGGAAAGCTTTGAGACGTCACATGGTAAAAAATTTAAACTCGAAGGTTATATGTTAAGCAAAATTAAAAGAAATATTAGAATAGAATAGAATAAAGTGTTTCTACACTTTATTAACAATAAAAACACACACCTTCAATTTACAGTATAAATCTGAAAGTAATAAATTAAATTAATTATAACAAAAAATATTAAAATATAAACAAAAAAAAGGCGCGTGATTCCCTGCTAAAAGGAGCTGACCCAGTATATTGTTGTGTCAGTGCAGAAGACACCAACACAACACTGGTTTTCAGCAGCCCCTCGTGACATTTGGAGTAAACAGCTGTTGTAGTTTTCCCATTGTAATCTTTATTTATTAGGCTTATGTTGGTTTAAGTCGTCGGTGAGAGGCTATATTCATTTAGTTACTTTAAAAAAAATGTGACTTGACTGACATGGGGAGGGGTTTCACAAATGTACATGAGGAGGGGGGTTAAAAATGCATAAAATTTGTTTGAAGTAATGTATGGGTAAACCGTTACCTCTTTGTTAATATCGATTCGTATCTACTGACATACTTTGAAATGAAATAATGATGAGTTCGTTAGTTCATTGATGCGTAAATCTTAATTAATTACTTGTTTTCGTCAAAATGAAGCGGAAACAAACCAATTGAAAGCGGGAAATAATAAATAAATTCTTTACAATTGGATTCAAAATATAGAAAGTCAATTAATTTGATCAAGTTGTCGCTGTGTGCTACCGGATAAAAAGAAATTGTTGGATACACTTGTAAATTGTTAGATAAGCGCCGAAAACAAGTAATTATTCATTAATTTCCGAAATTTATCCAAAATGCTTAGGTAATACTAGTTATACCCGGGTAAACCTAAGTTTACGTAACCCTCTAGCATTATATGTAACAGATGCATTAATCCTAATCCAACTGTAAACAATGGGTGTTTGTAATAGTGTACACACGCAAGTAGTGAAACTTACAATCAACAAGTATCTGCAGTAAATGTATAAGTCCATTGAAATTAATTATTATGACTGTGAATCTAGTAGACATTATTTTTTACATATTTTTAAAAATTCAATTAGAATATACAATGTATTTAGGGTATATTCCGATATGCACTGCGAGCACTGCACAGTGCTATCACTGTAGAAAAAATCGTTCCGTACTGGACTGCCAGTACGGAACCTGCCAGTGGCAGTATGCCACAGTAGCCTAAGGAAATATATGACGTCATAAATCGCCGCCATAATATTCTACTGTGAGCAGTGGTGTTTACGAGCTAAGGTACTCGCAGTACTTTGATCACGTGATCAATCTAAACCACTCCAGTGCCTAAAGTCTTAATTTAAATATTTTTAATTTGACAGTACTCGAACAATAGTTTTTTTTAATGAAATAGAAAACTTTAATACACTCATTTGAATGCTGCGTCAAAAACTGCTGCTGACAGTTTACGGGATTGCGTTCCGTTTTAAATAGTTACCAATATAACTGGCTATAAAGGAACGGCTTCACAGTATACTAAATTGTGTTATACTAAACAGTGGTCGCAGTGCATATCGGAACATACCCATAATAAACTTTAAATTGCAGAGTTGTCAGTTGTCAGTCAGTACTGTTGCACTAAAAACAAAAACAACATGGCGCGTAGCGGAAAATCGTGACGAATCGCCTTAAAATTTGTCTCATACGTTGATAAAGAAGTTTCACTTCAATAAAAATGTATTATTATAACATGGATTACAATGTAATATCGTACAATAAACATTTATAATTAAAGAGCCTGAGGGTGTCCGCTTCATTCACAGTCTGTGGTATCGTTATTGTTAAGAAAATTTTTATGTTATAATAACAATATATGTATATATAATAACTTTCCCACATAAACGTTTTTTAACAATTCTTTTAAAGTTCGTAACACATTTTGTTTTGTACATTTTCTGGGACCATATTGTAAAATCATATAGGTACATCCCCCAATAAAAGACTTACTAACTTGACTTAACCGAGTAGTAAGGCAAGTTTATGTTAGTTCCTCATGACGTTATGAAGTTTGACAACTCTCGTCATGTTTTAAAATTCTCTTTGCATGTACATTGAAGCGTTGCTACCCGACAATATCTATTTATTGGTGATCCGAGAATGATATTTTATTCAATTTGCTAGCTTGCTTTTGGCATTTCAATAACCTAACATCTTATAAAATGTTTGTGATCACCTTTTTATATCCATCTATGAGATTACGTATTGGTATTTTTATGAATGTGTCATCGTACAGGCAGGCAGGTATTAAAAAGAGTTCTCGGTTTGTATATAAATACATTATAAACGTCGTGGTGCCTGATCGGTCCTGTCTTCGGGAATTTATATTTGTTATTTTTATATTGATACTAGCTGACCCAGCAAACGTCGTATTGCCATATAACATATTAAAAAAAATCAATTATTAAAATTTTGATGCAACCGACTCTTCGACCTACCAAATATATTGTACTACAATTATTGTATTCGATTGCCATCTTGCAACCCTATATCGGTTTGGTGGATGGAACAGAATAATATAAGAATAGTGATACAAAAGTAGTTGTAGATCGTAGAAGGGCGAAAGTTTAAATTTGTATGTATTTTACGATGCTGAATCATAATAAAATAAAAATAAAAAAATTGTCAAAAAATTAAAACAAACATTTTTTGGGTGGACTACTCTTAAAATTTAGGGGGATAAAAAATAGATAGTAGCCGATTCTCCGACCTCAGGCTGAATATGCATATAAAATTTGGTAAAAATCAGTAAAGCCATTTCCGATGAGTAAGGTAACTAACATTGTGACACGAGAATTTTATATATAAGATTTAATTTTAAGTTATTAGCTTATAGTATCTTGTTTTTTGACTCTTGCATAAAATGCAACAGTCCAAAAACAAGAGTGGCATAGAAATCGCCTGCGGCTCACATCGCAATATTTTTGCAACGCCACTAGTGTTTTTTGACCTAATTATGCAACGTGTCGCATACAATATTTTTTCTACGCCTATGTAATTTTAAATAAAATATAAATTAAATATATCAAAAGTTTTCGACTTGCCGCAATAGGCGTTACATTTATTGTGCACATAGTTTATCTCTGGTGAGCAGTTTTATTTTTCCTTCAAGGTATGGCAATGGTACACTCATACAGCCAACGAGGGAAAATTGAAAATTACAAAATATATCTAGCAGCAACTTGGCAAATTAAATTAACAAGTTTTTTTCTTAAGTTGACATTAAAATGGTAAGTCTAAGGATATATATATACTAACTGACCCAGCAAACGTTGTACTGCCATATAAAGTAATAAAAGAATTCAGTAATAAAAATTTTTGGGGCATAAAAAAATAGATGACAACTGATTCTCAGACCTACCAAATATATCGTACTACAATAATTATTATATTCGATTACCATCTTGCAACCCTATTGCGGATCTGTGGATGGAATCGAATAATATTAAAATCGTGTTACAAGAATAGGTTTTGATCTTAGACAGACATAATAAAATGAAAATAAAAGAATGTCAATTAAATAAAAATTTTTTTTGGGGTGAACTACTCTTAACATTTGGGGGATGAAAAATAGATGTTGTTCGATTCTCAGACCTACCCAATATGCACACAAAATTCATGAGAATCGGTCAAGTAGTTGCGGAGGAGTTTAACTCCGACACGAGAATTTTATATATTAGATACATATAGGCAAAGACACACGACTTAGTAGTAGACGACAAGACACAGTATATGTTAATTGATACATCTACTGCACTCGTAATTTTTTTAATGATTATTCTTTTTTTTACCTTACACGATAAGTTAAAACGTTTGGGCTATTTTTGTGTGTCATACATACATTTACACACATTGTGTAAAATATAATGTAAAGTGCTGGCACTGTAAATATTGATTTAAATAGTGGCAATGAGTTTATTGCCAAATACTCTCATTAAATCTCACCTTTTCCTAAGTGGTGTTAAAATTTTTGACAGTTAACACTTACGAAGTGCCATTTTGACTTAAGTGAATAAATTATTTTTCTTTCTTTCTTTCAAATTGAAATGCATATTCGATAATATTTAATTACAGGTCGGATACTGAAAGCTGTTGTTATTAGATATTAGTTAGAAAGTTTTATTTCCGTCTAAATTTGAAAATACAATTGACATTAACCACGATACTACTCTCAGCCCACGAAGGTAACTTTAACACTTGTTTAATTTATACGTCTAGATAGAGTCTCTTGCAGTTAGACAACCGATGAAAACAGGCCAGGAATTTTAATTTTAGTGTGCGTGACAAGCTACGTCTTACACTCGCGATTTATATGACACTTAGTGTTAGTGTGCGTGAATTGCTCAAAATGGAGGGTAGTTCTAAACTCAATTTTTTTCAATCGTTTTCACAGCTGTCTATCTAGACGTATAAATGATCTAAGCTGTTACAGTTGTGTTATTGTGGAGTAAAAGAAAGTTAATATTAGCAGTTTCTTGTCCGAGCTCGGGGTTAATAACTTATTATGTCGAAAGAATTTCTTCTTTGTTTTCACAAATTGCTCCTCAATCACAACGTTAATATCTCCTGATTCCGAAAATATATGTTCGCTAATTCTCGTACCGAATCACTTTGTGTACAAACTATAAATAACAGTATAAAAATGTCGTTAGCGTTATTTTGTGATTCTTGCGTATGATCGCGCTAAATGTGGACAAACGGACAGACACACTGTCTTACCTCAATTAGTTCAATGACATCTCGATAAATAAATACGTTCGGTGCTTCGCACAAGACAAATAATCTGGTCACATATTTTCGGGTTGAATAAATGTTATTTATTTTGACGTTAAAAATATTTGATATCATGAAGATTCTGCTTTTTCAACATGGTTTCTTAATCTGTTATAGTCCTAGCCACGAAACAATTTAAGGCGTTTATTAACGTTTTGTGTGATATTATTTTTAATTTATGGGATATAGTCAAATTCCGCCTTATTCGTAATACAATGCTTATCAAAGGTATAAAGATATGCTGTGCTGTTACAAAAAAGTATAACATATGTTGAACACTTGTTTAAAAAAAATAACATTACAAATCTGTGTGTTTCTGTTGTTTAGCGTTCAACATTCTTAAGACATTCCTTATATTTAAACACGATTTGAAGTGTGTCTTACGGATAGATCATATTCTTGTAGAAAATTTATTTGATGACAGATATATGACAGCTGTCAAATATTGCGTTCCTATTCTTCCTATACACTTCAGTTAATGTTGTGTTTAACAACGTATTATTTAAACACAAGCTAAACATTGTTTTGTAATAGAAAAAGATAAACTCTATTTAAGACGTCGTAATTGTTAGGTGACTGACATTGTTGTAGTTAGGTCACTGTGTAACAAAACATGTGTCTAAGCCATGTTTAAATTATTTTCTTGTAATAACACCGGTATTTGTTAAAATGTATATTAAGCCTATCGAGCGTTTAATTAAATTCTTCATTCATTTAATATAGAATGGTCATAATAAAGATTTCATTTAAATTACTTAATCTACCATATGTTTGGGAAAAGCTCTACTTTTCCCTCGTGAAAAGAAACTCACGTCCACAAATGTATAGTAAAAACTACCAAAGTGAGTATGTACTATATTTGGAGTCTTTTTAAATTTAGCTATAATTTACATAAAATATAGTATGTAAGGTGATCCGATGTGTGAACGTGTTGAAAATTAAAAGCGTCCAAAATGTCAAATATTTCATTACTTTAATAAACAATAAACTGAATAAATATAAATCATCGGATATTGGTGCATCAACCTTTAGAGTTTGAATCAAATTTTAGTGTAAGGATGTTCGTGATCGTGTCATTATGATATGATAAATATAATATTTTATAATTACTATACTTACTTGCTTTTCGAGTATTGAATGGTCAACCTGTCGGGTTATTCGAAGTTAATTACAAAACAATAATATATATTAATCATGTGATTATGACCCATAGCTTTGTTAGACTAAGATATTTACGCATCTAACATCTTGAATAGGCCTTTGTGTGAGTTTCTTACTTCAACCAGCCCAGAAAGAAAGTATACTTTTTAGTTTACGGTTTACTGCAGGCGTACGGGAGCGATTCTGGAGATCGCAGGACTTGTACCCGTTCCGTACCACTTTCTTTGGTAGGTACCCTCCTGGACGTAAATGTTCATTTCTTTTGCACACTGTTTCCTTCTACTGTTATTGTTGCTTCACGAACATATTTTCATGAGTAAATTGTTCAAATCGTGGTAACTGTACAGTATAGATATACTGTTATTTTTATCAAATATTAAGATTAATACATAGGTTGCACTAAAAGTATCGGGAATGAAATATTTCCACTGTTCCTGTCATATTAAAATCTTTTTAATTGAAAACTCCTTGGCTTAAAATCGAATACCATTTATTTATTTAAAAAAAAAATCTCGGTCTTGTCAAACTTGTTTAGTCGTTGAGAAAATGGAATTGACTCGAGAAAATTCTAGAGTGATCATTTATTATGACTTTCGAACTTGTTTAACAGAAAAACAGTGTGTTGACCGGAGGATTTCTGCATTTGGTGATGAAGCCCCATCCAAAACCACAATTTATCGCTGGTTTGCTGAATTTCAATGTGGACGTGTCAAGCTCAGTGATGATCGCCTTGACGCCTTGACGGTCGTTTAAAAACTGCAGTCACCAAAGAAAACGTTGATGCTGTGCGTAAGTAAAAGTGCTGATTGAGGAAGATCGACATGTGACATACCACGAAATTCAGGCAACTTTAGACATTGGCATGAGTCAACTACAAATAATCTTGCATGAACAATTAGGTGTAAAAAAGTTGTTTTCCCGATGGATACCGTATTTGCTCTGTGAAGAGCAAAAAGCGGCTCGCGTTACTTGGTGCGTCAGAACTCTCGAAAGATTCCATGCGGGATCCTCAAATGCTGTATACAACATCGTATCAGGTGACGAATCCTGGATATACGCGTACTGTTAGACGGAATATTAAAAACGAACTTTTAAAAAAGAAATTTATTTAGAATTAGAAAATATAATTGAAATGTATGAGTGGCTCAGGATTCGGAAGGAGACTGACTGCCTTTATATTTAATTAAGTGACGCCTTGGTCTTAAAGTGCTGACGCTAATGTTATGTCTGCATTAAAGCATACATATGTGCATATATAACAACCCCCCCTTTAAGAGGAAACTTATCGGAAATAATAAAGATAAGTTTTCAGAATATTTTAACCAACTCTAAGTTGCGGTGGAGGTGGTGATGATTGAAACTCAATATCTATTTCTTCAGAATCCTTAGCCTTTACAAAATATTTTGAAAGTAGGATACATAATTTCTTACATATAAAAACTACGATTAAACATACAACTAGAAATAGTGAAATTATACTTATAACAGAATTATTTGAATTATCACTAAAGGTATCAACAGGATTTGCAATATATAGGTCATCATTGATATCTTTTATGTTAAATTTAAGATCTTTTAACTGATGTAGGTTAATATTACTAATTTCAGAAAAGTTAATTTTGGACATATTGAAGCGGCTAAGATTACAACATTTATCAGATATTATATTATAAGTAGGTTTTATGAGTGGAATATTAATTTCTGGATTGGATACCTTATTAAATTTAATATTCTTAAAATAAGCTGTACAATTATATGGAATGGTAAGTTTTCCTGTTCCTGAAATGGTTGTTTCAAATAATACATCCTGATTACATTCTATTGTTATTTTATTTAAATTTGATTCTACAAATATCCAATCAGCATTATTGAGTTTATGCCAAATATCTATATCACCATGTATAAATTTAGTTTGGCAGGTATTTGGAATACTGGATACAGCTTTTGTCATAATTTCTATTTCACAAGACGGATTACCAGGAACAGAGAATATGTTAGTTATTTGACATATGTGTACTTTGGGAGAAATAACTTTACACTCATTAAAATCCTTTAAATATGTAAATGTAGACTTATCAGTATTTATTGCCAGATATCGTTCTGTAGGTATAATGCAAACATATGAATAAGATGAATTAGCTTCATGCGGAATAGGTAATGGAACAGTATCATAAACATTATAATCTAAGGCATTAACTAATGGAATCTTAACAATAAAAATCAGTTTACCATTATAATAATATGAAATTAAATCTGCTACATTTATCAAAACATGAATATTACTTAAATCTAAATTAATAGGTAAGTCCCTATACTTAGGTATATTTTTATAGACATTTAATAAATCGTTATATAATTGCTTGGGTGTTAAGACAGATGGATGTAAAGTATTGCTTTTTATGAATAAAATAGAATTCAATAAGTCTTCAATTTTAAACGCAAGAGTAAACAAATGTGATTGAAGACAATTTAAAATGTTTATTAGTTTTAATTTGAAACTATCTATAGTAACTAAATTCGATATATTTCTCACATTTGTAGAAAAATTATTAATGGCATCATTGAGTTTAAATTGATTCTCCAATATTTCATTGACAGATTGGTTAATATTAGAAATAGCAGATTTCGAAACTAGAATAGTTTTCTTTATCGAATTCTCTAACCGTTTATCATTATCATACAATGTTTCTATTGCTCTATTGTAATTTATCGCATCGTCTTCATCAAGGGTGCCAAATATATGCTTAAAAACTACACCGACGCCAGAGAACCATGCAGATCTTTTGGGTCTCTCGCTAGAGATGATATGAGATATGGAATTATAGTCACGAAGTATATCATTATAGAGTGAATCCAAGGGTTGCATTATATTTTGACAGACGGAAATATCTATCTCTATACTTTCCTGACACTGTAATTTAACAATGTTTAAAACATCCTGGGTGTACTTAATATTTTGATCAAAAGAAGTAACATCTATCGGAATAACTATATGAAGATAATCGTCTATGAGCTTCAGAGTGCCCACTGGGTCGAAGAGCAAGCCAGGACCTTCCTTGATGTATTTAATATACTCATTCTCGCTAGCGGCTATGGCGCAGTATGTATTAACCATTCTGTAATGACAAAACTAAACTAAACTATCATGCTTATGTAAATAAACCTATAACTTTGTATATGATAAAAATATAATATAGTAAAATATAGCTGTATAAAATGAAATAAGTATTAATAAACTTAACTTAATAATTAATAAAAGAAGAATTAGTTACGTATCCGCGTTGTATGCAGGTTTTACTTCATCATAATGATGTTTTACATATCTTCGGTTTATAAGAAGAGATAAGGTGTTATTGCCATGTATTTTGACGATCTTATATGGACCTTTCCATATAGGAGATAGCGCCTTCCGAAGTCTTACATGATTTTTAATATAGACATATTCACCGACTTTATACTGTACTGGACGAGTATGTTTATCATAATAATGTTTTGACTTTTCTTTTGAAGAGTTAATATTTTGTATGGCCTTTTCTCTAGACAGTTTAAGGCGATGGTGAAGCATCTTAATATATTCTGGGTATGTGACGTCAGATCGTAAATCAAAAACGGAATCGGGAATGTAGGGCTTGTGCCCGAAAATAAGTTCAAAAGGCGTAAATTGGGTAGTTGTATGGACGGTGCTATTATATGTCAGCATGGCAGTAAATACATATTTATGCCAATTAGTTTGGTTTTCGTTAATATAAGATTTTAAATATTCTTTTAAAGTGGAATGACTTCTCTCCAGAGCACCTTGCGTCTGAGGGTGATAGGGAGATGACCAAATCTGCTTGATTTTTAAAAATTCACAAGTTTTCTTAAAAAGTTCGGCTGTAAAGTTTGTTCCTTGATCTGTTAAAATTGACTTAGGTATTCCAAATAAAGATATGAAATGAACGAGACATTCACATGATTCTTCAGCCGTAGCATTAGATATTGGGTAAGCTATAGAAAATTTTGTCAAGTCATCTTGTAAAGTAAGAATATATTTTAATTTATAAATTCCAGCTTCAGGCAAAGGTCCCACGATATCGAGACTTATTCTATCGAAAGGTCTAGAAGATGTTGTTGTGATTTGCATAGGTGATTTATTAATTTTTCTTAAGGCTTTATTGGTTTGGCAAAACTTGCAATTTTTTACATAGTTTTCTATGTCTGATCTCATATTTTTCCAGAAATAACGTTCTTTTACGCGATTAAACATTCTGTTTGACCCTAAATGGCCCGCTATTGGTATATCGTGGTTCTCCTTCAAGATTTTTGTAATTTCTGTAGGCACGGGATATATTATGCTATTGTGATGGATATTGACTGTTATATTTGTACCATCAAAAAGATACATGAGCATACTATATATTTTTACAAATGAATGTTGTTCAAATGAATTCCTAAAGTCGGAAATAGCTATCTCATTGATTGTGCCGGTAAGTAGAATACTGTCTCTAGCAGATTTTAATGCTTTAAATATATCAGGGTAGGTACAAGTATCAAAGAAATAAACTTTAGTAAATAGGAAATAGTAAATTTTACCATTGATTTCAGATATTTTAAACGAATGCAGTTCACGTTCTCCTTCTACAACATTGACATTCTCTGAGGCAGAGATTAAGTCAGAAAGGTAAGGATTCGACTCATCAAAATCTATTGATACTGGAAGAAGAATTACATTTGCAGAACTCTTAAGAAGGCTCTCGTTGTGCTCTTTTATATATGTATTAAAAATCTTGTTTTTATCTTTAATAGATTTTAAATAATTGGAATAATCTTCACTAATATTTGTTTGATTTTCAGCTATCCGGCTAGTGACGCTAGTTGATGGACTAGCGGATACAGGTAAGTTTTCAGGTAAAGATTGAAGGAGATCGGTGTCATTAGGAATATGTGAAGGTAAGTTTTCAGGATTTTGGTTACTAGTAGAAGGTTGTGGATCAGAATAAGTTTCATGAGGTGAAATGTCTGACGTAAAGAATGGAATCGCAGAGGGCGATAAATTTAAAGGACTCAAATTAGCTGGGTCAAAATCTGTTGATAATAGATCTTCAAGGTTTTGATCTGGCAAACTAGGGATAGATAGATGGGGTGAATTTGGTCTTTGATCTCTGACTTCATCTTCAGTATTATCTGTTGGATCTTTAGAAATTAATGGATTTATTGGGTATCGTGACAATGCATCTGCGTTAGTGTTTATTTTACCCTTTTTATATTCAATCTCGTAGTCAAATTCTTCAAGTTTGAGCCTCCATCTAACGAGCTTGGAGCCCGGGTCTTTGCAATTAAAGAGCCACTTGAGTGGACGGTGATCTGTTATAATTATGAATCGTCTACCATAAAGGTAGGGACGGAAAACTTTAGTACCATAAATGATCGCTAGACATTCTTTTTCAGTGACGCTGTAATTGCATTCAGCCTTATTTAATGTTCTTGAAGAAAATGCAATGGGGCGATCTTTGCCAATGGATCCTTGTGAGAGTATAGCAGATATCGCGAAATTTGAAGCGTCACATGTAAGTAAAAAGGGTTTAATGAAATCAGGATAAGCTAGAACAGGTGCGGAAATAAGAGAATTTTTTAATTTATTAAAAGATAATTCCTGTTCATTATTCCATAGAAATGGGACGTCCTTTTTAAGGAGATTGGTTAAAGGTTTAGCTAGTTTTGACATATCAGGAATGAACCTGCGATAGTAGGAAACTAATCCAAGGAAGGACTTTATGTCCTTAGGGCACTGGGGTGTAGGAAAGTCTGCAACAGCTTTTATTTTCTCTGGGTTCGGTTTTACCCCGTCATCGGTAATGATATGTCCAAGGTAGGAAACTTCCTTGCGGAGAAATTCGCACTTGTCAGGTTGCAACTTTAACCCGTAGGTGCGGAGCCTGTCAAATACATTAGAGAGGTTGTTTATGTGCTGATCAAGATCGAAGGAGTAGATTACAATGTCATCCAAGTAGACGAAGCATTGTATACCTTGTAACCCAGATAGGGCGGAATTCATAAGTCTTTGAAATGTTGCAGGTGCATTTTTTAGTCCAAAGGGCATTCTAGTGAATTCAAAATGACCTTGTGGAACTGAGAAGGCTGTTTTGGGTGCATCCTGGGGCGACATTTTAATTTGATGGAAGCCCGACGCGAGATCAAGAGTACTGAAATATTTACATTTGCCCAACTGTACTAATATATCCGATATGTTTGGGATAGGATAAGAATCGCCGATTGTGATATCATTTAGTTTGCGGTAGTCGATTACTACCCGCCACTTCTTTATTCCGGATGCATCCATCTTTTTTGGGACGACCCAGATTGGAGATGACCAAGGGGATGTTGAAGGTTTAATAATTCCTTCTTCTAACATTTTGTTAATTTGTGATTGAACCTCACCTTTGTGAATGTCAGGGAATCGATAGGATTTTGTATGTATAGGGATTGAGGAGGACGTTTTAATTTCATGCTGAATACCTTCTGTAAAAGTTAACTTATCACTAGGCAAATGAAATATGTCAGAGAATGTGGAACATAAATTAAACAGAGCGTCTCTTTCTTCGCAATTTAAATGGGATACTCTCAAAAGATCTAAAACTTTATCAGTTCTATCTGAAATATTTTGATCATTAATATTCGAATAAAATATAGAGTTATTTTCATTGTACTCTAAAGGATTAATTATTAATTTGAGGTCTGAATTTATCTCTATTTGATTTTCGGATGTATTAACCACGGATATATTAATTCTAGAATTAGGTTTTACTTTAACAATACAGTTAGCGATTAATAGAGAATCCATCATATGTTGATCTAGAATGAGACCTTCTTTGATTTCGGGATTATGTACTGAGCATTCTATTACCGTTTCGGTTCTAGGCGCAATTGTATAAATGGGGTTATTAAATTTTAAATTGAATTTTACGTCATCAATACTAAGTTCCTTCAAAGTATAATCTATTTTACTTTTATGTAAAGAAAGGAAATCATTTCCGATAATACCGTCGTATGGAAAGTCGAAATTAGGTATGAGGTGGAAATCATGTTCTATTGAATTAATTTCGATAGATATACAACCTAACGAATTGATTGGATTGTCGGTATTTCCTAAGCCACTGAATGTTATAATGTTTTTATTCACCTCGGGCATATTTTCTATAATATGTATTTTAATAAGACTGATTGTAGCTCCACTGTCGACCAGGAGTCGAAAGGGTTCTGAGGAGAGAGATGTTTGGATTTCAATATAAGGTAAGTAATTTTTTAATGGATTTGTGCTAACGTTGTAAGATTTTAATACTTTTTCTTCTTTTTTAGGTATTGGATTTAGAGGATTTGACTTCAGGCTTCCGTTTTGGGGCTGGTTACTCTGTCGTATAGCCTTGAGAGTTAGGCTTCCGTTTTGGGGCTGGTTACCCTGTTGTGTAGCCTTGAGAGTTAGGCTTCCGTTTTGGGGCTGGTTACCCTGTCGTGTAGCCTTGAGCGTTAGGCTTCCGTTTTGGGGCTGGTTACCCTGTCGTGTAGCCTTGAGGGTTAGGCTTCCGTTTTGGGGCTGGTTACCCTGTCGTGTAGCCTTGAGCGTTAGGCTTCCGTTTTGGGGCTGGTTACCCTGTCGTGTAGCCTTGAAAGTGGGAATGGTGTCGACATAATTTTTGGATTTGAGATTTTTATTGCAGGGCTTCGCGTGACACCTTCGCGAGCCCACTACGCGTTTAAATGGGTAAGCTGTTGGTCATTATTATCATTAGAGCATAGTTGTCGTGGCTCTGAGTTATCATTTTTTAAGTTTTCATTTATGACAAAATTAACATTATCTGCTCTGGGTCTGGTTGGTTGTAGTTTGTTGTTATTAAATTGTCGTCTAAAACAATTTTCTATTGAATGACCTTGTTTTTTACAATAGCGACAGAATGGGCTTCTGTTCTCAAACTGCCTTGTGGTTTGAAATTTTTGGGTATTATTATGTGTAGGACCCCTAAATGGCTGTTGGGGTTTAGGAATTAATCGGTGCAATGATAATTGCTGAGAACTTCTTTTATGAAATAAATTTAAAATTTTCTCTTCTGAGACTGCTAGGTTAATTGCTTCATTAAGATTTAGTGGATCTTTACAACGAACTAAATTTGAAATTTCGGGTTTAAGACCCAATAAAAAGGTATGGAGAGCTAGGTCTTCCATGGCTGCCATTCGACCGGTTAACTCTGATTTCTTCTTATTCGATATAGTTACTTCTGTTAAAAGTTTTGAAAGACATGTCTCTACGCGTAAAGAAAATTGTGACACTGATTCTGTATTATTTTGTTGACATTCCTGCAATTCAAGTAAAAGGTGTGCATAATGCTTTCTTTCTCCAAATTGTGTTTTGAGAAAATCGCTAAGTTGATCCCAATTGTCGAATTCCTTAATAGAGCAAGCTAATTCTGCTTTGCCCTCAAGTTGAGAAAGTATGAATTTAAATAAAATCGATTTCTGAGAATCCGGTGCTAGTCCAATAGCATTATTGCAATTATTAATAAAAGAATTTAATTTTTCGCGTGTCCCATCAAAAGGACTAATGAATTTGAATAAAGTGCTAATTTGTAACTCATTTTTTTCATGTTTAATTTGAGATTCTTTAACCGACATGTTTAATTAAATAAAATGTTCACTTATAAAATTTAAAATGTACTACGGTGTGATAGACGGCCACCCAGATTGTTTATAAATTCGATGCGATAAGCTACTCGACAAAATGTTCTCGGAACCTAAGATGATGTAATTAAATTAGAATGTAGATGACAATAACGCTCTTTAGTATTATATTTATGCAATAACTTTGGATAAAGTATTGTTAGACCTCACACCTTGCACTTTCACTGTAGTTTTTAGAAATATGTCTATTTAATATCTCAGTTATTATGGGTTTTGCACTTTCACACTTGAAATATTTAAAATTTGAAGACTTACAGGACCACGGTGATATTCACGGCGAATCCAAATCGAGTCATAATTGGCTCAATTTATGGTAAATTGTTAGGTACCAGAGGACTCGGCGTTGATGAAGAGAAGAAGATTCAGCGATGTTGGAGAGTACCACGTATATAGTTATTTCTTTCCGGTATAGCAGGTCGAAGCTTGTTAGCAGTTCACAACCATTGGATTCAGGCGGTCACTAAGATTTGTATAGTACTCTGGATTAGTACTATTTTGTTAACCACTTATTAAAACCAACCAACACAGATATTATTTTCACTTTTACACTTTTTGGTATCACTATAACTTTTCACTTGAGGCGTTTACCGCGGATTTATAAAATTTTAAATCCTTTGCGCTGCCACCATTTGTTAGACGGAATATTAAAAACGAACTTTTAAAAAAGAAATTTATTTAGAATTAGAAAATATAATTGAAATGTATGAGTGGCTCAGGATTCGGAAGGAGACTGACTGCCTTTATATTTAATTAAGTGACGCCTTGGTCTTAAAGTGCTGACGCTAATGTTATGTCTGCATTAAAGCATACATATGTGCATATATAACAGTACGAACCCGAAACAAAAAACCAGTCACGAGTTTGGGTGTTCGAAAATGAGTTAAAGCCAACAAAAATTGTGCGTTCCCAGAGTGTTGCAAAAAAATGGTGGCCACGTTTGTCTCCAAAACCAGCCATGTTGCGTCTATTCCTCTTGAGGGACAAAGAACGGTTAATGCAGAATGGTATGCTAGCATTTGTTGACACAAGTCGTTTCTGAACTCCGTAAAGAGAACTGCAACCGCCGCATCATCCTCCATCACGACAATGTGAGTTCTCACACCGCGCACAGAACAAAACATTTTTTATACCAAGGAAACATATAATTATTAGACCACCGCCGTACAGCCCCGACCTAAGCCCTAATGATTTCTATACTTTCCTTAAAATAAAGAATAAATTGCGTGGTCAGAGATTTTCATTACCTGAAGAAGCTGTGGACGCCTACAAGACGGCCATTTTGGAGATCTCAACTTCCGAATGGAATGGTTGCTTCAATGATTGGTTCCATCGTATGGAAAAATGTGTCAAATTTCGCGGAGAATACTTGGACGAGCAATAAATACATTTTTAAATAGCAATGTTGTGTCACTTCCTTGATTCCCGAAATTTTCAGTGCTGCCCTCGTATGCACTTATTTGTTGCAGGTAATACATAAGGTCCATTAGAACAACGTCCACTGAATTTTAACGGCCGAGCAGAAACACATCTCGCAATTCATAATAGACCATTTCTAAGAGATAATAATATTTATAAGAGCTAACCTGCAACATTGGAATTCATTAATTAATAATTCTGCAACAGATCCATAAAAAAATGCTTGGATGCCGTAATCAAACTCGCAACCTGTTTTTCAACTCAACTAATGATCTTTATTAATCGGACAATAGGCTCGACAAAGGTAAGGTTGAGAAGTCAATAGTAAAGATATTGTTACTAAAAAAACTAATAAATAAGTAAATGACAGGTACATACGAAAATGCTGTAACAATAATTATGACAGCTGTAGTCCAGTCTGGTGGTGACCATGAAGAATTATTATTAACAAAACATCCGGAAGGAATTAAAGAATTACTTTCAGATGATTAAAAGACAGCATTTGCAGAAAAGAGAAATACTACATACAGATACAAATGTAATAAAACAAATCTTATTAGTCTTCATTATGTGGCGTAGGTTTTATTGTACTGTACAACAAATAATTCCCTAATAAACTAGATCAATCTGCTTTGATGTGCTTTCGGAATATACACTGAGTCGTGGAGCCGGAAACAATAACTCTGTCTGAATTTCCACGAGGAACTTGGCAGCGTTAGTAGGAGATCTAATCTAAACCTAATACAATTTACAACCATCTTATTTATGATTTGTAACATTCTTACACTGAAATGAATGTGACGTTTATTTATAATTATACAAATATAAAGTTTGCATTTACGCAAAATTTTCAGTCAATAAGATACCTCCTTCATTTTCATTCATTCATTTTTATTGATTCATTCCTTCCTTTGAATTGACTTGAACCTATAACGGCCGTTCCCAATATACAATCTACAGATAGAGATAAATTACTACCTTTACCTTACCGTCAGTAATTAGCTGTCAATAATCTGAAGCTGTCCCAGTATACCCGATAAGTCATTCTTATCGCGTTATATTGGGTCACATGAATTGCAATTTCCATACAAACTTCTATCGCTGGGAATAGCTTCCCAGTCGTCCAATTGACAGACAGCGTGTACGAATAAGGTGAGATTCCGTCGATAAGTTTATTGGGACAGAAAACTCAAGGATTGTTACGATTTTTATGTCAAGTAAGCGATAGACTGAATATTGGGAACGGCCGTAAAACGATAACTCAACTTTCTTTTATTCCATTCAATTGTCAAATTAGAAGTCACTTATATCAATCACGTTGCACTTAATAAGCGCCTGCATTGAACTCACCAAATATATACTCGTAGTATGTGCTCTAATGCGCCAATTTCGCTTGGTTTTGTTACTTTTGTATCAAGCTTCCAGATCAAACATGAGTTTCATAACAGACTATCAAATCATCTTTATTTCGATGTTAAAAAAAGTAGAATTCATTGATTTTTTATTCTTTTTGATTTCAATTACCAATCACCAGTAATAAATGGAGTTCTGAGTAATGATAAAACAGTGGATGAAAATCCCCCAGTTTTCTCTTTTGTGCTCTGTCAATAATATTAGTATTAAATTACATACAATATAATATTACATACCAGTATGCACGAATTGTAAGTTTGAATCCGGAAAAAAATTTTTTTTTACCCGTAGACACATGAACTGTTTAAAAAGTACATGAATATACATCAAATAAAATTTGTAAAACAAAATTTTATGACGATACATCACTCGAACGGTTAGCTCAGTTGGTTAGAGCACCGGCACGGAACGCCGGAGATCGTGGGTTCGAGTCCCGCATCGTTCATAAAATTTTGTTCTTCAAATTTTATTTGTGTTTTAATCCTAGAAGTGAGGGTTATCACTTTAAAAACAAAACAAACTGTGAATATACATCATCACATTATAATAATGGTTGTTATGCAAAGTGTTTTATCAAATAATAATATTCTTCTGAGTCGTAACGGTTCTTCAGTAAGTGGTGTTTAACCTCCATTCGTGAAGCACTTTTTCTTTGTTTACTCAAGCTCTGTAGATACATTATCAGCAATAGAACTTATATGATACTAGCTGATGCCCGCGACTTCGTCAGCGTAGATAAAGGGTTTTTAAAAATAATAAGCATGTTTCGATTTGAACATTATCTTTTGTCCTATTCTAGTTCCGGTTCCTAACTATACATTCACAAATCCCGCGGGAACCATGGATTTTTCCGGGATAAAATGTAGCCTATATCTTTTACCAAGCGCTAGTCTATTGCTGTACCAAATTTCATCAAAATCGCTTTAGTAGCTCCTGCTTAAAGAAAACTAACATTCATATTTATAATATAAGTAGAGATTAACTTAAATTCGTTCCATAGAATTCGCACCTCATTCACACTATTTATAGAATGCACCTCGTACACATTCTTTGATGTTGTTTGGTTGAGTACGAGAGCTCAAGGCACGCTTCCTCTTCCTTCCTTAAATGTCATTTCTTGTAGCGTTATCGTGAGGCGGGTTGTTCACTTCCCTAAAATATGGCAATAGAAGCTCAAATTCAAATTTAAATTGGCAATCTGGTCAATGAAAAGAGTGGCCATTGAGTTTCTTTATCTTGTATGTTCTTCTCACCACCTCTATTTTCCCAAACACATGGTTGGTAGGTTCAGTAATTTAATTGAAATATTTATAATGACAATTCAAAAGCGCTTGTTTTAAGACTAATTGATTAAAGTTTATTTGACTTTGTCATTAACTTGGAAAGGTTGGTCCATGGTCATACTCGTGAACAGGCGCTGGAGGAGGTCTTTACTTTTGTTGATAAGTTTAAAGTTATACATTGCCTTAAAACATTCACAGGGTGAGAATTTGTTCACATGACACCTTTATTTATTTACAGAACGTAGTCTATAATATTTGAGATTCTCACTATGATTTTTTGTTTTTTTTTTTTTTGGGAGAAGACAAACGAGTGTGTGTCTTGGCCTCGACGTGACGAGCGATACCGTTCAGAATATGGGTTCAATATCAGTATATGGGTTGAATCCTGAGTGGCACTGCATTGTATCATATGGGTATGGTATATCACTTACAAGCAGGTGAGCATTTTGCTCGCCTTATAAATAAAGATCACATCATCGAACTGCAACTATGAAAGGCCTTTCTAAACTATAAAATTCCTTTTTTTTATGACAATAAGGGACGAGATGAGCAGGATGTTCAGCTGATGGTAATTGATTCGCCCTGCCCCTATTATTGATAAACCCAAAAATTTGAATTTTTGGGTTTGAGGGCAATTGTGCTCGTCACCTTGAGACATAAGTTGTCAAGTCTCATTTGCCCGGTAATTTCACTAGGTATAGCGCCCTTTAGACCGAAACACAATAATACTTACGCATAACTGCTTCACGGCAGAAAAAGGCGCCGTTGTGGTACCCATAATCTAGCCGACATCTGTCGAAATAATATTTTAAATAATATATGCGAATCCATGTTCAAACGCTACCTTCGTCTGTGCAGTAATTTACATGTCTGGGTTCAGTAGGTACTATCTAACCGCGAAACAGCAGCTTACTTAAATAGATGCAATGTTAAAGTCATTAGTATGAACTACCAGACGTCTCAAAAGTTAAGTTAACAAGCTGAGAGTGGAAACTTTATATTCATAATTGCTAACGTTATACCTCGACTATTCTTTTGTTCAAACTTATTTCTGATTTATTTGTAATTGAATTATTAGTTGATTTAATTGGCTCCTGTTATACTTGAAACTTTGCAATATTGTTTATAAAGTCACATTTTACGATCGCTATTGTCAAGTTACGATGACTTACGGTACGCCGACGGGGTCGTTAACTATGGGCCTGATGAGAAAGCTCATGGTCGCTCACAGGGCAATGAAGAGGGCTGTACTCGGAGTTTCCCTGCGATCTCAAATCAGAAATGAGGAGATCCGTAGGAGAACCAAAGTCACAGACTAAATGATTTTGAAACTGAAGTGGCAGTTGGCAGCGCACATAGTTTGACGGACAGATAGCCGGTGGGGCAGAAGATATTGCAGTTTTCTAGATCTATATTCACATTTATTAAAGTGAAACTTTTATTACATCGTCTCAAACTTTTTCGTCTGTGTGTTGAATGTCGTGTGACGGTCGGGCGGCGCCTATAGTTCGCAGCAGCTGACCGTGTAGTGCATAGACTATTACTCATTTGTGCCAGTGCTTCACGCTATTTTGTTTGTTTTTGTCAGTGTTTAATGTAAATGTTGTTACTTTTATTGTTTCCCATTATCATTCCAATTTTCCAAGTATAAAATTAAGATTGATAAAGCGATTTTTATACCCATAATGGAATATCATTCCATAGTAAAATGTCTATAATATGAAAAAAAGTTAGACTTTTACCGTGGTTTGAAAAAAACACATGTTAACGCCTGTAACAGCTGAGAGGAGGAGACGGCGGGGGAGAGGGGAAGCGACCAGTTTTTAGAACCTGCGCCGACATACGCGAAAGAGACCGCCATCGCCCGGCCGTAATGAGAGACGTCCTTGTTTAGCATTATATTTAATCTATACCTAATAATCTTGTTAATATAAATCTAGAAGTTTAAGTTTTGTTTTAATTATAAACAAAAAGTGGCGACCGTGACAGGACGGAGTACTCTAAAAGATAATATTCTTTTAATAAGCATTACGCTGCCGGCGACTTAAAAAGTGCCACGTGATTGACACGACGAACAAGACGTTGGAACTTGGAACATCGATGAGAATTAGATCTACGTTTGATTTTGGATAATTTGAGATTACTGCTATTGGAGCCTGATGAACCAGTGGAGATCCAGAGGTCTAATCCGAGGAAAGTAAGCCTGTTCCATACTTAAAGCTGTTCCAAAGCATTCCTTTGTTCCACTCATATATCGCATTTAGTTTGTGTGCAGTAGCCGTTATGTTATTCATTTAATTTAGCGATTTTAAATAGTACTCAAGCGTTAGATATTTAATAATTTATATATCTAATCAAGCTTACATTGAGGCTATAAATGTTAAAGCTTTAAATTGCATGCAAACGATAAGCATCATATCAGCTATCTACCTATTGCCTATATTGTATTTGATTTTAATAATTCTGCCAGTTTTCTTATAAATTAATTTACTGTATCGCTGCCAGTTAGCGGCTTATTTGCTACGCTTCTTATACATCACTCTATTTCTTTATTTCTCTTTATTTAGCAAATCATTTCATTTTGCCTAATTTGTTCCGTATATAGCTTACATTTATAGCTAGTTTCTTGCATAACAAGGTCATAATTAACCCTTTTAAAAATAAATTTGTTCAACACAATATAAAACCTTTTGTCAACTTATTCCAGCGTTCGAAAGATCGAGTTGTTTGGTGTTTCTGTATAATCCGCTGTGCTGTAAGGCGCTGTGTGCGAATACCCGTTGCCGTTGGACTTTAGACTCCGGCACAACAATACATCACGGAGCATCTAACCGTCGGAGCGGCGTAGCGGCGACTGGATTTGAAGTGATCTGTTTATCTCCTTGTACTCGTCAGGTTTGAGTGCGCTGCATTAATCGTTCTACTTTATTTACATGGTTTGCGCTTAGAATTCCTTAATAAATTCGTACATTGTCTATTTATATTTGAAATATTTATGATAATTTGTACCACAAAATGACTGAATCTAAAGCCGATAGTCAAGGAAAGGTTGATTTATCTAATTTAATAAAACAAAGAGGAATCATTAAAGGAAGATTAACAAATTTTTCGACTTACCTATTTACCTTACAAAGTTTAAAAGAAATATCTTTAGTAAAATATAAAGAAATAGAATTAAAATTAAACAAATGTCAGACATTACTTAATGATTATGAAGTTATACAAGATAAAATTGATTTATTACATACTGATACAGAGGAACAAATAAAAGAAAGAGATATGATTGAGAATCAATTTTTAAGTTTGATATCTACTTGTCAGGATCTTTTAGATAAACGCCCAAATGAAAATCAAAGGTTAGGGAACCAGGGGTCTGATTTTAGTAGTTGCCATTCCTTTTCGACTAATTCTATTAAGCTACCTACAATAAAGTTACCGACTTTTGATGGAAATTATTTGTTTTGGATGGAATTTAGGGACACATTTGAATCGGTTATACATAGCAATGAAGGGATTCCGCCGATAAATAAATTTCATTACTTGCGTTCATGTTTAGAAGGGAGCGCATCTGTTGTCATAAAGTCGATAGAATTTAGTGCTAAAAATTATAAGATTGCATGGGATCTCTTATGTGAAAGATTTGGAAACAAAAATATTTTAATGAACAATCATTTAAAGGCGTTGTTCAGTATTGAACCATTGCGAACGGAATCATTTAAAGCGTTGCGGTTTGTTATCGATCATGTGTCTAAGCATTTACGTGCTCTTGAATCGCTTGGCCAGCCTATTGATCAATGGGATGCCCTTATAATATACATGGTGTCCGTAAAATTGGACATACACACGAGTAGAAAATGGGAGGAGTACAAGGGTAATCTAAACGAGTTACCTTCGTTGAGTGAATTTTTTTCATTCCTGCGTAGTCGTGCTGACGTGCTGGAAACTTCCTATAGTACTAACCGGTCTGAGAAGGTGATAGATAAACCAAAGTCTATCACTCAGTCTAGAAGTTTTGTAGTGTCACATGATAAAAAGGATAACAAAAGAGGTTGTATTGTGTGTAACGATGAACATCCTTTACATGCATGCTCTAAGTTTAAAAATATGAGTATCGATGATCGTTACAATGAAGTTACTAAATTAAAATTATGTAAAAATTGTCTGCGCAGTGGTCACAACGCATATCAATGCCAGCTCAAAGGACTGTGTCTCACATGCAAAAAGAAACATAATACACTAATACATAAACCAACCCTGTCGTATGCAGAACTTCAACCCACGACTTCGTCTTCCCTACCCGTGTCTCTTACGCTGTCTTCATCAGCCGGCCAAGTGTTACTGTGTACAGCTGTAGTAGAATTAATTGTAAACGACAATATTTATCAAGCTCGCGCTCTTCTAGATATGGGCAGTCAGTCTTCATTCGTTACCGAAAATTTAAAGAAAAATCTAGGGTTGTCTATTGATGATTCTAGTTCGGTTAACGTTTATGGAATTAATAATGTGGGCTGTAGGATTTATAAAAAATGTGAAATCAAAGTTAAATCAAGAGTTATGTCTTTTGAGATAAATGTCAAATGTTTGGTAGTGCCACAAATAACTGGTATTTTACCAAACTCAGTGATTAACACTGAATTAATAAATATACCTAACAATATTCAATTAGCTGACCCTAAATATTTCTCACCGGCTGATATAGACATACTGTTGGGTGCGGATGTATATTGGGAGATAGTCGGATCGAATATAATTAAACTCGGTTCGAATAAACCGGTGCTTCAAGAGTCTAAGCTCGGATGGCTTGTAGGTGGTCCCTTAGCAACAAGTCAGTCAATCTCATGTAAAGTTCATTGCAATTTTTCTCAGGAAATAAAGGATTCATTAGAAAGATTTTGGAACATTGATGACTTACCACAAACAAAAACATATTCTGTTGAAGAGCAGCTTTGTGAAGATGATTTTAAAAAGAATGTTTGTCGTCTGCCAAATGGCAGATTTTCTGTTCACATGCCTTTAAAGGAAGGACCAGAGAAAGCACTCGGTGATTCCTATTATATTGCTAAAAAATGCTTGGAAAGCCTAGAAAGAAAATTTATTAAACAACCAAGTTTAAAGGAAAAGTATAAAGAATTTATCAATGAATATGCTGATTTAGGACATCTAACTAAAATCAATCGACCAGAGTTTGGATACTTTATGCCACATCATGCTGTAATCCGCGAGAAATCTGAAACCACTAAATTAAGGGTGGTGTTCAACGCTTCGTCTAAAACTCATACAGGGAAATCACTCAATGATATTCTTATGGTCGGCCCAGTTGTGCAAAGTGACCTAATATCTATATTGCTTCGTTTTCGTGAGCATAAATATGTTCTAACTGGCGACATCGAGAAAATGTTCAGGCAAACCGAAATCACACCGTCGCAGCGTCATCTTCAGCTCATTTTGTGGCGTGAAGATTGTAATCAGCCTATTGATATTTTGCGTCTAAATACAGTAACCTATGGTACTGCGTCTGCGCCCTTTCTCAGTTCTCGGTGTCTCCTACAATTAGCTAATGAATGTGACGATGAATCTATTGCTCGTATAATCAAAAGCGATTTCTACGCTGATGATCTTAATACAGGCGCAGATACCGTAGAGCGCCTGCAACACATTTACAAAAATGTAGTCGAAGTTCTTGACTCAGCGTGTTTACCTATAAGAAAATTTCGTACTAACTGTCCTCAATTATTTCATAATGAAACTGATTCGGGAAAACCCATGGATTTTTATAAAGATTCCAGTGTCTTGGGTCTGAATTGGTCACCTACAGCGGATCAATTACAATTTTCAACAGATCTGACTCCATCCCCTCAGATCACCAAAAGAACTGTCATATCCACGACATGTAAGGTTTTTGATCCATTAGGGTTGCTATGTCCTTGTGTTATTATAGCAAAAATTATTTTACAGGAATTGTGGTCTTCCAAGTTAGATTGGGATGATCCCGTTCCTTTGAACTTTTGCAAAAATTGGTCAAGTCTTTTAAAAGAATTTTTACACCTGTCAAACATTAAGATCCCGCGACGGGTTCTGTCTGAAAACCCGAGATCTCTAGAGCTGCATTGTTTTGTAGATGCCTCCCAACAAGCCTACGCGGCTTGTGTGTACGTACGTTCTCAAAATCAGGACAGAAGTATCACGGTTAGGCTGCTATGCGCAAAGGCAAGAGTTGCTCCTCTACACTCTACCACCATTCCTCGGCTGGAATTATGTGGTGCTCTGTTAGGGTCTCGCTTATGCTTTAAGGTTTTACAGTCATGGCGGGGTAACTTTAGCCAAAAATATCTATGGACGGATTCAACAATTGTTTTAGCTTGGTTGAAGACCCAAACTAAGGATCTCAAGGTATTTGTGTGTAATCGGGTAAATGAAATTAATAAACTTACCAGCGGATTTATATTTCGGCATGTACCCACAGATAAAAACCCGGCAGACCTGGCGTCTCGCAGCGTAAGTCCCAGTCAGCTCGAAGCTTCTGCCCTCTGGTGGGAAGGGCCGTCGTTCCTACGGAATGATGAATCCTACTGGCCGAAAACCGCTCATACTCACATTCCTATACACTTACCCGAGGTAAAAGACATAATTAAATGCCACGTCTCAGCTAACGATGCTCTAAAATTTGACAAATATTCTAACCTTAACAGAATGAAGAGGATTTATGGCTACGTATTACGTTTTTTATCAAATTGTAAAAATAAAAATAATAAAATAATTGGTCCTTTAGATGCTAATGAATTGAATCAATCTTTACAATTATTAATTAAATGTAGTCAACAGGAATGTTTCAATGAAGAGATAAAATTAATTTCAAATAATAAAGCTCTCAATCGTAAGTCTAAATTAATAACACTAAATTGCTTTATCGACTCACACGGCTTGCTAAGAATTGGGGGTCGTATTCAAAACTCTGAATTTGAATACGATAAAAAACACCCGTTGATTTTGGATTCAAAGCATCATTTCACTAAATTACTATTTAAAAACGAACACGAAAAGTTGTTTCATGCCGGTCCTCAGCATCTACTTGCCTCTATAAGAGAGTTTCTGGCCCATCGGTGGTCGACATCTGGCACGTAGTACGACGAAGCAGTGCATGATTTGTTTTCGTTTGCGTGGACAAACATTGCAACCTATAATGGGCAACTTACCTGCTGAAAGAACCTACTCTTCGTTTCCATTCTATTCGTGTGGGGTGGATTTTGCCGGACCATTTATGATTTCCAGTCGAAAAGGAAAGGGCAACCGCATTTCTAAATGTTATTTGTGTTTATTTATATGTTTAGCATCAAAAGCACTTCACCTGGAAGTAGTTAGTGACTTAAGCACGGAGTCATTCATTTTGTCATTGCGAAGGTTCGTTTCTAGAAGAGGCAAACCATATTCAATATTTTGTGATAATGGCAGCAATTTTAAGGGTGCAAACAATGAGATAAGTAGATTACTCAAATCTAGTCGTGAGCATTTAACCAATTTTGCCTCTAATGAAGGATTTAGATTCATATTTAGTCCCGCTTATTCTCCACATTTTGGAGGTATTTGGGAGGCTGGCGTGAAGTCAGCAAAGCATCATTTGCGTCGTGTCGCTGGCAATGCTTCTCTCACTTTTGAGGAACTAGCGACGCTGTTCACACAGATTGAAGCGATATTGAATTCTCGCCCTTTAACCCCTCTTTCTGCTGATCCTACAGATCCTACTCCATTAACCCCTGGGCATTTCTTAATTGGAAGACCTATGAGCGCGGTGCCTACGCTTCCTATCACGGCAAAGCACCCCAACCGGTTCCAGCTCATTGAGCAATTAAGGCAACACTTTTGGCAGAGGTGGCGCCGGGAGTTTATAGCAGAGCTTCAACAGCGAACTAAGTGGAGAACTAAGACAAAGGAGCTTCAGATTGGAGACTTAGTATTACTTAAAGAAGATAATATTCCTCCACTTCAATGGCGTCTAGCACGCATCGCTAAATTATACCCTGGATCGGATGGAGTAAGCAGAGTCGCAGATGTCCTTACTACAAAGGGCACAATAAAAAGAGCTATCCACAAGATGTGTGTAATTCCTGCCAAAGATGATGTCAAAACAAACTAGGTACTCGGACGCTGTACTGGGCCACATTCAATCCTATTGAAAGCAGTACTTTCAAGGCCCGTTCTTTTTGTTTATAATTAAAACAAAACTTAAACTTCTAGATTTATATTAACAAGATTATTAGGTATAGATTAAATATAATGCTAAACAAGGACGTCTCTCATTACGGCCGGGCGATGGCGGTCTCTTTCGCGTATGTCGGCGCAGGTTCTAAAAACTGGTCGCTTCCCCTCTCCCCCGCCGTCTCCTCCTCTCAGCTGTTACAGGCGTTAACAACACACAATCCTTTTTTTGTTAACATAGCGTTTATCCATATGGTACTTTGCAGGTTACCCAAAGAAAACCATCAGATGCTATTATGAAGACTTTGCTATATGTCAACCGAGACATCTGTCTATCAAGGGACCCGGTATGTATAGAGACGACGATCACAGTCATGAAGAATTTAGTTTTGACCACCACTTCATGATCTCTAAATGAGCAACAGTTCATCAACGAGCGGTGAATAGTACGGCATTTGCCATGCTCGATCAGCTGGCTATCTTCTGGTATGTCTAACGCATAGATATATGAGAAAATATAATAGGGCGGCGGCTATCAAACGCAAGGGAAAAGGGCTGGCATTTAGCCTGAACATAACGTTGGCCGTCGATCGTATCTAGGACGACGTGCATCTCTGAAAACTGCCATCATTTGAGCATCTCGAGTGTTTTAGCAAATGGACCACCTCACTGGGCCTTACCTCACAGCATACAGTCCCTCGGATCATTTACCACCGTGTGTCAATTCCTCAAAGAGCGTACACCTACCTAAAAACCAGTTAAGCTCTTGTGCTTCCTTTTGTATTTATTGGTATGAATGAGCTTAAAATGAGCACTTAACGAAGCTCACAAGGCAGTTCAAATATATTGTCATCTGATTTTATAAAGTAAACTATGTGAGGAAAATGTCTTGCAAGTCTTTTTTTTTTGGAATAGGAGGACAAACGAGCGTACGGGTCAACTGGTGTTAAGTGATCACCGCCGCCCACATTCTCTTGCAACACCAGAGGAATCAGAAGAGCGTTGTCGGCCTTTAAGGAAGGTGTACGCGCTTTTTTTGAAGGTACCCATGTCGTATCGTCCCGGAAACACCGCACAAGGAAGCTCATTCCACAGCTTCGAAGTACGAGGAAGAAAGCTCCTTGAAAACCGCACTGTGGAGGACTGTCACACATCCAGATGGTGGGGATGATATCCTAACTTGTGGCGTGTCGTGCGAAGGTGAAAGTCTGGCGGATGTGGAACGTCAAATATCAACTAGGTGGGTAAAATTTCGGAAAGTGCCATTAATTCTAGCTTACTTATACACAACCAACTTTGAAAAATATCCTACAGCGGTGTTTCCATTTCGATACGTGAAATACTATTGCTTACAGATATGTACACCCGCGTATTATTTTTAATGTTATATTTTTTGTCAAACGTCGCTTTTCATTTCCTCTGCAGTCTACTTATTTTATGAAACCGTCAATGGTTAACTGAAATAGCCAAGCGTCTTATATTGGTAATCAGTTTATTTATATTATTCGTCATGCACTTTGGGTAATATATTTTATGATTATTGCAAACGTACGCTCCGTAGAAAGATGATCCAGGAATAGATAATAAATCAACGAATGAGCCAATTGGAACGTGAAATCCCGCTCTACCTTTTCACAAAAGTTGATGAAACGGCAATAAGTTTGCGACTATCTAAGTGTTTCACTCGACTGATTCTGACTGTGGAGAGTCTAGATAGCATAGTCCTGTTTAACTAACGATAGATTATACCAAACGGAAACATTTAGGGACAAATACAGACAGAATTACTTACTCTCTGTTGCCCTTTCCAACTGAGATTAGAATGAGTTATATTTAATATTGATTCTGTTTCATCTTAATAAATTATTATAAACATACATTCTTATTGTTGGTTTCGTATTACATTTTATAAGGTTGCATTTATTCAAAATCGCTTTCTTTTGCATGCTTTTTATTAGCTTCACCTGTATGTATGTTTGTTTGTAACCGACTCAGTTGGGCACGATTTTGACCCACTTTAAACGGCCAGATTTAGTTCAAACGTCGTAGATTAATCGAGGACCGTTGAAAATACATTAATTTGAGGAAATTGTTCCATTTATTGTTAATTTATATAATATTCATCAACCGTCTATAAGACAGGAATTGATGTTAATATTAAATCTATATATATAAAAGAGAATGCATGTTTGTATGTTCCCCAATAACTCCTAAACTATTCGACCGATCTCAATGAAATCTTATGTAATAGATTCGTTGAAGCTCAAGGAAGGTTTACATATATAATTTATATGGCAAAACAACGTCTGCCAGGTCAGCTAATTTCAAACTAAATTTTCAAATATTTTAGTTCGGTTTTGTATGAAAAGCGTGTTGTTTAGTTTTTTTTAAACTGCTATTTATTATAATAACAATTAGTCTTGTGTATTTCACAACATAAGTCATGTCGTCATTGTAGTATAACTAAAGATATATCTCTTGCAGTGACGTTGTGTGCTTGGGCGTACCATATAGACTAAATACATGCTCGGATTTGGACTGACCGAACTGTAATGTTCATCGTTTGCTCACAAGTGAAACAACTAATCTTTCCTATGTAGCACTACACCCGGACAGGTCCACACGCAACCAATAGCCGATTAGAACAGGCCCTCCGCAAAAAAAAATCAAATTCAAATTCAAATTCCAAATTTCTATATTTGATATTGAAATATATATACAAAATTACTTAAATCTACTTATTAAAGCAATTTACAATTAAGCCTTATATATGTAGGTATCAGAAAACTTATTTCTACATCCCTATCTAAGTGTTGGGGGATAAAACTTTATTATTCTTAAAAACTAATACATGAGGTTTGTGGGGAGGGGGGGGGAATCCAGGATACTGGCCTTCCGCTGTACTGTGCATTCCTTATATAGCACTCAACGTCACACGGCTATTGTCACTGTCGATGTCGTGACAGTGACAGTGATAGTTAACACAAAGTCTGTTAAGACTAGATGTCAGTAATGTCATAATGGTAATGGTAATAGTAATAATTTTGTGCGATGGACATGTCGTCATGACGACGGACCAATTGGTGCGAGGCACCCACGGGACCGTCCGATGGTCCGACCAAATCCGACCATGTGTTTAGGCTAATATATATAAATCCCGGGAGCGATGGCTGGTCTCAGCATCAACTCGTGAATGAATTCTGGTTGAGCAGTTTTATAAAATTAATAGTTGAGTTTTGAATTTATTTATAAATTTCGATATTAATTGCAACCATTGTCTTCGAAGTATACAAATAGTGAATTAAATCTCTTAAGATTATGCGACATTTTTTCTTTTTTTTTTTTCTACAATACGTTTGCTATAAATGCTTTAAGGCTTGAATACAATTGATTTGAATTATAATTATATGAGGAATAGGGAAGAGACAGAAATATCACTTGAGTTGGTGTAGATATGGTGACGATTTTTCCTAGCAACATCGAAATTTCCTTGAAATAAAAAAAAAACATTGTGTTGTTAGTAAACATCTCGACTGTGACCTCGAGATTGTCCCCGAGTGTAATTAATATATATTATTATGTTACGTAGATAGAGCAAGGAATAAGTTAGACAGAACGGCTGTTACACAAATTTGAAAACAAAATTTATGAACGATACGGGACTCGAACCTGTTTGTGTAATTAATCCCAGAAGTGAGGGAAAACATTTAAAAAAATAGAAAAATTGTTTAAATGGCTGTTATTTCTTTAGAACGCTGGTACAGGACTGCAATAGATAAAAAGCCTGAATAAAAATAGCTCATGCCCATGATCCTCATCTGCTTAGCACTTTTCCACAATGCTTTTTTTATTACTTATTTTACTTGCTGCTCAAATTGCGATTTTCCCTTAGCTGTGTTTCCAGCTTAATATAACATATTTATTTATTTATTCAGGAACAAAACAGTCTTTTAGAATAGTAAGGTTACAAATATACATAAACTAAAAGACAAAAAAGTTCCATAAATTAAATACTAATTAATTTCACAATGGACAATATCAAAAAAAGACATGTGGCACTTGGGGACTGCCGCGGTAAAGCTATTGAATACCATTTTTTATCAACTTATGCAATTATAATTATTTATTTATTTTATTTATGCAGTATTTTTTTTCCTTTGTTTTTTTTTCTTTGATATTGTTGCGTAGCAACCCTTTGAAGTATATGACGAGAGTTGTCAAACTTCAAGACATTGTTAATTTCAACAGCTCCGTCAGCAATACTCGTAGCTCAGCGGAAAAGTGTTTACTTTAGACGCTGTAGACCCGGGTTCGATACACCTACCAGTGTATGGATTTTTTTGGGTTTTGTAAAGTTAAAGGAAATTTCTAGTAAGTTCAGGATCAAATCGAACAGAAAAAAAGGGATGGAAAATGTGTAAGCAGGATAAAAATAGTTAAAAGAATTTTCTAGTACAATTTAAATTTAAAGATGGAATGGGAGAATCATTTTGAAAATAGAACGGATCCGGGGGTATATAAGCCGTACTAAGCATGGCCTACGGCAGTTCTAGTTCTGACTCGAAAGTGTAAAGAAGAAGAAGAAGAAAAGAAGAAGTAGTGAAAAGTGGAAGTGTTCTAAGAAGAAGAAGACAGAAGAGAAGTAGTGTTCGGTGCAGTGTGACGCGTTGAAGGTACCGCCGCCCACAAGAGGAACAGCGGCAGACCGGCGAAGTGCAAGTTCAGAAAAAGTGAACGCAAATAAAGACTCGTTCCTATAAGCGGAGTATTATTTCCAATCCCTGACCCACTCCCGTGTCAATTGGTGTCAGAAGTGGGATTGGAAAGATGCCATTAGTGCCCAGGAACGAGAAGGGAGTGACCTGGCGAGCGGGAGCAGCTGCAGCGGCAGAGGACGAGTCAGAAACATCCGGCTCTGGACTCAGTGCGACCGTGTCAGCACCGCAGGCTCCTGCCGTAGACATCAGCGCGCTCATGCAGCAGATGGCCGCCATGATGCAAGAGCAAGCGCGCCGACAGGAGGAGCAGCTGCGGGCCTTGCAAGAGGAACAAGCGCGCCGACAGGAGGAGCAGCTGCGAGGCCTGCATGAAGGCCTCTCCAAAGACATTTTATCCGTTGTGCAGAAAAACTCCACCCGTATTGACGCTGTGGAAAAAGAGATCGCCCGGATTGATAGTGTGGAAAAGAAGATGGACAAAGTTGAAGAGAACTTTCAACGGAAGATGGGAGAGATGGAAGTTACCATTAATCAGCTCAGTGGGAGGGTCGTGTGTCCTTCAGCCAACACAGGAGTTTCCTGCGGAACCACATCGAGCAGAAATTTAAAAGTACCTCCCTACGACGGCAAGTCTTCCTGGGCTGCCTTTAAGCTACAATTGGAGACGGTCAGAAAAGCCTGCGGTTGGAGTGACCAAGAAGCGCACTCTGCCCTCACACTAGCGCTCCGTGACGAAGCACTCTCCGTATTGGAAGCACTCGGCGCTGGGAAGGAGGAAGTGACCTTCACAGACCTTATTGACGCGTTGGAGGCACGCTATGGTGACAAACACCTCGAACATGTGTACCGGGCGCAACTTAAGGACCGCAGTCAAAGGGCCAGCGAAACTCTACAGCAGTGGTCCGTGGAAGCCGAGAAACTAGTGCGTAAAGCATATCAGTCGTCGCCAGCTGCAATAGAAGAAATGTTGCTCCAAGTTTTCATCGATGGAATACGGGACGCCGAAGTTAGAGCAGCCGTACGATTGAGTCATCATACCAGCTTGAAGAAAGCGGTGGCACATGCTTTGGAAGTGGAAGCGGTTCGCCACGATTCTCGGGCGTTGAGACTCCGCAAAATTGTACCAGCAGATTCCAGCCGAAGGCAAGCATATAACCCAGTATGCTATGGTTGTGGGGAGCGAGGACACATTAGGAGCACTTGCCCCAGGCGTGAGAGCATAACGCAACGTAGGAAGGATGCGGCGGTCTCAACATCACCGCTGGAGCAGCAGGAAAACTAGAAAAGGCCAGGGCAGTGGGGTGGGCGCTGGCCGGTAGAAGCAAAGCCCCAAGGATCTTCGTTAAGCAGACATGTGACGGCAACACTTTAGTTATAGAAGGAATGATAAATGGAAAATCTTGCCGTTTCACTTTGGATACGGGTGCCTCACGTACAGTCGTTAGCCAAAGAAGACTAGAGAGCATCGGAAGACGACATATGCGAGAAAATGTAAACTTAATACTCACAACAGCTACCGGCCAGCGCATACGAGTCCAGGGAGAGAAGGTCGTGGCCATGAAAATCGGGGATACGTTGTACTGGCAAAAAGTGGTAATCGCGGATATCACAGATGACTGCATCATTGGGTTGGATTTTCTTCGAAATCATCAGTGTACCATTGACATGAAACATGGTGTATTGAAGCATGGAAGTGAAGAAATTCCAATAAAAGGCGGAACTGTTGGGAAAGTGTTGTGCTTAAGAGACACTACTTTAAATCCGAGACCGCAGACCCTAGTCCCGGTAGTCCTACCAAGGGATGACAGAGGAAAACCTTGTAAATGCGCTATAATAGAAAGAGAGACATCGGACACGACATGGATCCCAGCCAGGACTGTTGTGGGTAACTCCCAGATTGCGATGGTTCCCGTGTTTAATCCTCATGGGGACAAGCAAATCATTAGGAAGGGAACAGTGATCGGAGCTTGTGAGGAGATAGCTTGGTTAAGAAAGTGTGAAGAAGGGAGAAAGACCGAAGCTGCAAACCAGGATGTGAACATACAGAAACTTCTGGATAGCTGTAAGGACAATCTTACCAAGCTACAGTTAATAAAAGCGAGAAATTTCCTGCTACGCTACTCCGGGATTTTCTCAAAGAACGACGGGGACATCGGAAGAACTGGTTTGGTGAAACACAAGATCGACACAGGAGACACTGTTCCGATACGGCAAAGACCAAGACGTATTCCGTTTGCACGCGAACAAGAAGTGGAAGACATGATTCGGGATATGAAAGAAAATGGTGTGATAGAACCGTCGTCGAGTCCATGGTGTTCTCCAGTGGTTCTGGTGAAGAAGAAGGATGGATCAACTAGATTTTGTGTGGACTATCGGCGTCTGAATGATGTTACTAAGAAGGACAGTTATCCATTGCCAAGAATCGATGACACCTTAGATTCACTTTGTGGCATGACGTGGTTCTCTACTTTGGATTTGAAAAGTGGCTACTGGCAAGTTGATCTGGACCCTAAAGACAAGGAGAAGACGGCTTTTTCAACCGGAAAAGGATTATGGCAGTTCAAAACAATGCCCTTCGGATTATGCAACGCCCCAGCTACTTTCGAAAGGTTGATGGAGTATGTGCTGGCAGGTATGTTGGGAGAAACCTGCCTTGTCTACTTGGATGACATAATCATTATGGGACGAAGTTTTGAAGATCATCTTAAGAAGCTCGAAAAAGTCTTCGCAAAACTGCAGGGTGCCAACTTGAAGTTGAGTCCAAAGAAATGTTCCTTCTTTCAACGTCAGGTGAATTACTTGGGGCACGTTATCTCGGAGCAAGGCGTTGCGACGGATCCTGCCAAGATAAGTGCTGTCAAGGACTGGCCGACGCCGACAGAAAAGACACATGTGAGAGCATTCCTTGGACTATGCTCTTATTATCGACGCTTTGTGCAAGGGTTTTCTGATGTTGCTAAGCCCTTACATCGACTGACAGAGGAGAAAAGAGCCTTTTCCTGGGATGAAGACTGCGAACAAGCTTTCTTAGAGTTGAAGAAACGGCTATGTGAATCACCTATCCTCGGATATCCTGACACGGAGGGAAGATTCATAGTAGATACTGATGCTAGCAATTCTGGAATTGGTGGAGTGTTATCTCAGAAGAGGGGAGATCAAGAAGTTGTAATTGCATACTTTAGCAAATCTTTATCGAAGCCGGAGAGAAACTACTGTGTAACTCGTAGGGAGTTACTTGCCGTGGTGAAGACATTACAACATTTTAAAAAGTACTTGTTGGGTCGCAAATTCCTAGTAAGGACTGATCATGCCGCCTTGAAGTGGTTACTAGAATTCAAGAATCCGGAAGGACAAGTGGCCAGATGGATTGAGCAACTTCAAGAGTATGACTTTGAAATCGAACATCGAGGAGGAAAAACTCATGGAAACGCAGATGCTTTATCCAGAAGACCTTGTCCGACGGAATGCAAACATTGCATTCGTCAGGAGGAGAAAGAAAATCCAATAATCCGACTGATCAGAACAGATTCGATCGATGGGAACTGGAGCAACGATGCAATGAGGAGAGCTCAGGAAAATGATAAAGATCTTCAACCACTTTTACATTGGCTAGCAAGTGGATCACTTAAACCAAAATGGTCTGAAGTGGCTAGACACAGTACGGCTACCAAGAGTCTCTGGGCACAATGGAATAGTTTGGTGATGCATGACGGGTTGCTCTGCCGGAAATGGGAAACCCCGCAAGGAAAGGATTGCCATCTGCAACTGGTCGTTCCCAGGGAGAAGGTGAACGAGATCCTGAGAGCTTATCACGATGGTTCTTCAGGTGGACATTTGGGAATAAGAAGAACTCTCATAAAAATTAAAGAACGATTTTACTGGTTGCATTGCCGTGATGATGTGGAAGACTGGTGCCGTAAATGCAAGAGTTGTGCAGCTGTCAAAGGACCTCAAACCCGGAGCAGAGGAGCTATGAAGTTGTATAATGTTGGGGCTCCGTGGGAGAGAGTAGCTCTGGATATAGCCGGACCGTTTCCAGTCACCAAAGCTGGAAGCCGTTACATAATGGTGGTGATGGATTATTTCACGAAGTGGCCGGAAGCATTTGCTCTACCGAATCAAGAAGCAGTTACCGTTGCGACGAAACTGGTGAATGAAGTTTTCTGCAGATTCGGTGTGCCTTTGGAGTTGCACAGTGACCAAGGGCGGAACTTCGAGTCACAAGTATTTCAAGAAGTTTGCAAGATCTTGGGAATCCATAAGACCAGAACTACGCCATATCATCCACAGTCGGACGGGATGGTGGAGAGGTTTAACCAAACATTGGAGCGACATCTGGCAAAAGTAGTGGACAGTCATCAGGATAACTGGGATGAGTACATTCCACTGTTTCTTATGTCGTATAGAAGCGCAATACACGAGACAACAACGGTGACTCCTGCGTACGCCAATTTTGGAAGGGAATTGAAATTGCCAGCTGATTTACTCTCAGGCTGTCCACCGGATACTCCGAAAAGTATAACAGAATATGTGGATGAGTTACGGAAAAAGATGGTTGACATCTACGAGGAAATTAGAACAACTGGGCTTAAGGCAAGTGAACGGATGAAGACCCGCTACGATCGAAGAGCTAATATTCCTAGTTTTGAAGAGGGAACCCTGATTTGGTTACACAATCCTGTAAGGCGAAAGGGGAAGTCTCCGAAGCTCCAACCAAGTTGGGAGGGACCATATAAAGTAATCACAAGGATAAATGATGTGACTCTCAGGATCCAGCGTACCCCTCGAAGTCCCCCGAAAATCGTACATGTCGATCGGGTGGCTAAGTACTACGGAAGCAACGATGATCGGGACGATCATGTCTTGGGAGGGGGCAGTGTTGCGTAGCAACCCTTTGAAGTATATGACGAGAGTTGTCAAACTTCAAGACATTGTTAATTTCAACAGCTCCGTCAGCAATACTCGTAGCTCAGCGGAAAAGTGTTTACTTTAGACGCTGTAGACCCGGGTTCGATACACCTACCAGTGTATGGATTTTTTTGGGTTTTGTAAAGTTAAAGGAAATTTCTAGTAAGTTCAGGATCAAATCGAACAGAAAAAAAGGGATGGAAAATGTGTAAGCAGGATAAAAATAGTTAAAAGAATTTTCTAGTACAATTTAAATTTAAAGATGGAATGGGAGAATCATTTTGAAAATAGAACGGATCCGGGGGTATATAAGCCGTACTAAGCATGGCCTACGGCAGTTCTAGTTCTGACTCGAAAGTGTAAAGAAGAAGAAGAAGAAAAGAAGAAGTAGTGAAAAGTGGAAGTGTTCTAAGAAGAAGAAGACAGAAGAGAAGTAGTGTTCGGTGCAGTGTGACGCGTTGAAGGTACCGCCGCCCACAAGAGGAACAGCGGCAGACCGGCGAAGTGCAAGTTCAAGGCGATTTTGATGGGAGTTCATTTTGCAGCTAGGCTAATGCTAATTCTATAACAGAGCATGAAAAACAAATTGTGATCATAATATTGATTCACTATCACAATATTATTCTTATATATTATGGTTAACATACGACAATAATTAAATATCTTCTTAAGAATTATCACTGGGTATAATTTTAATAAATAATCTGGTAGGCTTCATAAGATATATAATAGCTTTAAGGGTAAATGTATACACTTTTAAGTCCCAGTTAATATTCATAAGCATCTATAAATAAATTTATATGTTTTATTTAAAAATGGCTCTGTCGTAAATCCTACTACTCCACAGCCAGCCGACCGTACAATATTGTATATTTTATTGAAAAGAGCGCAAAAAAAGAATGCTGGGAGAGCTTCTTGCGCGGCTTCTTCTCTCTCAGAGCGGTATTTTGTTTCCGAAGCGGTACTATCTTGTATATTAGAAATGACATCAAAAAGAATTCTAAAACAATAAATGTTGAGAAATGATGCCTTTATTATTAATTAAATGTAATTTAGTTTATTGAAGCTTTGTTATAAATATAGTGTGTTTTTTGTATGCTTTTCACACGGGCTCTTCTTTTTCCAAGCATTCGGTACATAAGCGCTTAGTCTACGCCTATTTTTATAAATTTTGTTTGACTTTTGCTTATTTTAATCGTTGTATAGATATGGAATAATAATTTGAGAAGCAAGAATAGATTCTGTTTACATGGTAGCAACACAACCTCCTTGCATAATAATGTTCTTTAAATGGCACCGAGGATATTTAACAGCTACCAGCCAATATCAAAGAACTTAAGCTGGCGTGGCTAAAAAAGAAACTATTCAATCTCCTTCTGACAAAATCTATTTCATAAAAGACTTCTTTTCAGATGGTTGACTCAATTAACATTCTAAAATATCATTTACTTAATTTGATTACTCACTAACTAATGTTTTTACTAATCATGTGACATTTTATCATCCAATTTTAATTATTTAGATTAATTAATACCAATTAAAGTTGAATTAAGCAAAGCGATTACTCCTAAGATATTATAAAGCTCATTTAAATTATATGGTGTAAAGGAGTAAAAATATATCGTACTTATTTAATATGATGAGGATTAATATTTATGTAACACACACGCACACACACGCACACACGCGTGCACTCACGCATACACACGCACACACACATGCACACACGCGCACAAGCGCACACACGCACAAACACGCACACAAACACACACACGCGCGCTCACACGCACACACTCACACACACGCGAACACACGCACGCACACTCACGCACCCACAAACACACAATCGCTCACACACTCGCACAAATGCACACACACGCAAACACACGCAAACACACACGCACACATGCACACACAAGCGCACACACGCACACACACGCACACACGCGCGCACAGAAACGCGCACTCAGGCACACACACACACACACGCACACGCACACGCAAACTCACGTAAACCCTCGCGCGCATACGCACACACGCAAAGACACACACACACACGAATACACATACGCCCACACGCACACACATGCACAAACACACACACTCACGCACACTCTCGCGCACACACGCTCACACACGAGCAAACACGCGCACACTCACGCACACACACGCACACACACGCGCACCCACGCAATCACACGAGCGCACACGCGCAAACACACGCAATCACACGCGCACACACGCGGACCGATAAGAAAACAATTTTTTTTTCTTTTATTAAATAAATGAGAAGTAAGTATTGTTCAAAATATTTTAATTATCTTACAATACATGTAGGTTATTCAGGAATATTTATCATTGAAACTATAGGTTTAATCTCATATACTTTAATTGTTATATTAATCTGCTGATTAGCCAAACTGTTGTCATTTAATAGAAAAAACCCATCATCCATTAATTAATGTATAATAAGACGACAATCTGTAGCCAAAGCCAATTAGTGCATCGTCACTCTTGTGTATTCGGTTTAACGACAACTTCCTAATATGAGATTCTTAATTCGTGTTATTTTTTTTTTGTAAAAATTTTTTTGATAATTATATGAATAGCTAACAGCATCATATAATTTATGTATTCTTATTTCAGTATATTCTATTGAATTAACAAGTGTTAACAGGGCAAAAAGCCACTTTTCATAAATGAACGTTTCTACTTTAGCTTGTAAAACATCTCAGAACTATAAAATTACAATAAATACTCGTACGACAGCTCTTTAATGATAATGATACGGGCGGTGATGATCACCTAACACCAAATGAGCTCCATCCTTGTGCGAAGAAAAATAAATAATAAGGATAAATAAACTTTAAAAAACTCAACATATTCAATATCACCGACCGCAACATTATATGTGATTTACATGCTATGTGTGTAAAATATTAAATTAACTACCAAAAGATATAAGAAGAGAGGAGACAGTGTTAAGTAGATTTTAATTTAAATTATTTAACACTATTAAAAAAATATTGTTTTTACTCAATAAACGAATATTATACGAAGTGGTAACTGGCACCAATTCTATTTTTAAATTTATAACTTTTTGTGATTATTTTAACTACACTATCTCTAAACATTTAATTAATTATTGTAATTGTGTATTGTAGGATCTTTAGGTACAGCATACGTTGGTCAAATTAAATGTAGCAGTAATTATTGATTGTATTAGGTCATCATATTACAAAACGAAAACACTAAAATATTTGCATGTCTGTCAAGACGAAACGTGTGCGTACTCTTAAATTTGTAACAACTTTACTTTCACAAGTAATTCACATGTTTCTGGCAAATAAAGGACTTTGACTTTGGCGTAGGAAAATATTTAGATACTTATTTGATTTTATTTTACTCTTGAATCTTTACATTCAAACTTCAATTATCTTGACAGTCCGTCTATTTATTCATGGAACGCAACATTGAGTACAACACTTGAGTGTTTATTACACTGTGTACAGATGTGTAATTAATATGTAACAGTAATACGATGTAGATCTACTATTTAACTATTTCTGAGAAGGTATAATTCATTCTGGCGCCATTTATCTCCCGATCGACTGGTGACGTCAAACAGCGAGATACGCCAGGGTTTCTAAACCTAAGCGGACTTTATATAAATTATACAAAAACGTTGCATAACCAACGTTTTCATCAACGGATTTAATATTTAATTCTGCTACTTTCGTACAACTCAAATTTAGTGACTGAAGGATAATTATTCGACGTTTTCTTTGGATGACAAAGCATGATAAGAATGACGTCTAAGTGACGTCCAACGTTAATCCAATATGGCGGACTCAAGATTTTCTAAACTATCACCGTAATACGGGTATCAAATCAGTTAATATCAGTTGACCCGTAGCCTCGTTTGTCCTCCTCTTCCAACAAAAGATGCTGTAAAATATAAAAAGAAACTTTTAGTATTTTTTAAGTAAACTTAAATGAGAACAGGAAGTTCATGTGACGTCACGAAGAAGTTTTTAAGACTGAAAAAATTGCATGCGTATAACAAAATTCGTAAATGTATTGCTTGCTTAATATTTATTACTTAAAATTAGTCATTATAGTTAACGTTACTCAAACACTTATACTTACCGGCTTAATATCATAACGATCAGTGATAGATTGCTAGAAAAGCATTTGGAAAGCATAAATAGAACCTCCCCATGCTATCTTGCAACATTAATCACAAGAATACTTTCTGCATCTGTAATACCTTAAAGATTTTATATGTGAGTGCCATAAACTGACATATCTTCTGCTTTTTTTTTAAGTAAAGCACCAGTTTTAAATGCACGACTGTTATCTGTAGTTTATAATAAACAGTAGTAAAAATAATCGTTTGCGGGCCGCTGCGATATATTTGAACAGCCATGCCTCAGTATCCAATGCTGTTAATAGTTGACTGGAGTATGAACAATCTAGTTCACAGTACAGTCAGCTTTGATATTTTTGTAATGAGATTTCTGGGTTACAGTTCCCCTTTCAATCAATTGAACGGGGCAAATATTACAGTATTACTATTGCTGGTAACTTTTTGAGTCATAACATATTTTCAGGTCTGGAGTACTTTAATACGCAACGTTTCAATGCAAAATAAAAAATACAATATTCACTTAGGTCAGTAAATCAATCAATTTATCTCAAAGTTTTACCATTTACCACTACCTGTATAAAATTAGCGTTGAAACTAATATAATTTACAAAAAATCTGAATACATACACTATTCAGTATTGAGCGAAAAAGTGTGCGCCATCTGCGTGACACTTGGGCGATTCTAGACCGTTTTTGCTGGACCTGGGCTGATATCAATTTTAATAGATTATTGCAAAATACTGACGAATACAATCTCATAGAATTCCAAGATCGTTGGAATAAAGGAAAACAAAGATAAATTGATATGATCTTCGTCTTGTCCACTTTCATTTTGTGACCTACTCTTTGGCATGGCCATCGAGCATGTGGATTAAGTCTTCCATGGACTCAGCCATGATAACGATATCATCTGCGGTCCGAAGTTAAGTGATGTGAGCCCAGTCCGTTCCAATTCCGATGCTTAAAGTCATCTTCCTCTGCTGCGGTTGGAATATCGTCGAGAATCCTTGAGACGGACTGACATGGTTAGTTTAATTTATTTCACGTTATAGAATTTTCTCTAAATAACAATTTTACATTTATTTTCATAGCTGTCTTAGGTCTAAACATATCAAGCACATAAATACGCTAAGTGCAGTAGCAATCTAGTAAGATTGTTGTAGGATCTAGTAAGATCCATCCTATAGTTTAAGAGGCACTTCATGTGCTGGTTATCACTATTGATACATCGCGTCGCAAGTATTATATTCATAACTATACTTGTGCATTGTAAATCAGGGCCCTCTGTCGAAAAGTAATAATTTAATTTCCAAGATAGTTATCTCTCCAAAAGCTACTAATAAAATACATTTGTTCGAAAATGTTAAGTTAAAACAAATGGATAAGGGTTTCAATTTGTCAACTTACATATTGAATTATAATACGAATGTTATTTATGAATCAGTAAAGTATTATCCAATCTTCGTTCATCTTGGTTATTTCACATGAATATACTCTATCGTTATTATATAAAATTCTATGTTGTTTTGTTTGAAAGGTTGGAAGTGCTCTAATACCGTACTTTAATCTGTACAAATATTTATGTGTCTGTTTCCAAGGTCAAAATAACGTTTGGTACTAATTCCATATGAATATGACGGCGCATCCGCCAACGTTAGACGTCAGGTAGACTTTTAGATGTCAATGTCAGCCTAGCGAAGCGTCATTGTCGATGGTTGTGGGGGCGGCCATCTTGACTCACTTTTGTTCGAGACGGCGCCCGCGCACCACGCTTGTGACGAATCGCTTTGCATCCGAGTGATAGTTTAATCTAGTGTTAAAATTAAGTTGGTTTCATGTTACTTAGACTCTACATTGTTCATTTGACTGTGTACTTCGATTATTAAACCCTGTACTGATTAAACAACTGTGACTATAACAAGGACTTGTGATTTTTCTGCTTACGCCCACCTGCCTACCTACCTACCCACATACATCACAAAAGATTAGTTCTGATGAAGGCCCTCCTGCGCCTTCAAATATATCACATTACATTTATTTACTATATGACTTTTAAATTTACGTTTGTTTTAGTTTATCTCTTTTTTGACGGGTTTCTGGATTTTGATGGGAGTTCATTTTGCAGCTAGGCTAATGCTAATTCTATAACAGAGCATGAAAAACAAATTGTGATCATAATATTGATTCACTATCACAATATTATTCTTATATATTATGGTTAACATACGACAATAATTAAATGTCTTCTTAAGAATTATCACTGGGTATAATTTTAATAAATAATCTGGTAGGCTTCATAAGATATATAATAGCTTTAAGGGTAAATGTATACACTTTTAAGTCCCAGTTAATATTCAGGCATCTATAAATAAATTTATATGTTTTATTTAAAAATGGCGTAAAAATGGCTCTGTCGTAAATCCTACTACTCGACAGCCAGCCGACCGTACAATATTGTATATTTTATTGAAAAGAGCGCAAAAAAAGAATGCTGGGAGAGCTTCTTGCGCGGCTTCTTCTCTCTCAGAGCGGTATTTTGTTTCCGAAGCGGTACTATCTTGTATATTAGAAATGACATCAAAAAGAATTCTAAAACAATAAATGTTGAGAAATGATTATTAATTAAATGTAATTTAGTTTATTGAAGCTTTGTTATAAATATATTGTGTGTTTTTGTATGCTTTTCTCACGGGCTCTTCTTTTTCCAAGCATTCGGTACATAAGCGCTTAGTCTACGCCTATTTTAATAAATTTTGTTTGACTTTTGCTTATTTTAATCGTTGTATAGATATGGAATAATAATTTGAGAAGCAAGAATAGATTCTGTTTACATGGTAGCAACACAACCTCCTTGCATAATAATGTTCTTTAAATGGCACCGAGGATATTTAACAGCTACCAGCCAATATCAAAGAACTTAAGCTGGCGTGGCTAAAAAAGAAACTATTCAATCTCCTTCTGACAAAATCTATTTCATAAAAGACTTCTTTTCAGATGGTTGACTCAATTAACATTCTAAAATATCATTTACTTAATTTGATTACTCACTAACTAATGTTTTTACTAATCATGTGACATTTTATCATCCAATTTCAATTATTTAGATTAATTAATACCAATTTTCTACCAATTATTACCAATCTTTAGTTTGTTAATTTAATTTCACTCCTTAATTTGTAGCTAAAATAGTACATGTTAAAAAAATCTCGGATTCGAGTTTTTTCTTTCCTTTGCATTTTTGACAACATTTACGATAGTAATGTATTTTTTACACCGTCATAAAGTAGAGATTTAAACGAACAAAAATCCCATCGTTTTTTGTTGAAAAAGGTAATATTTTCGTTTAAATAATTTCTTTTTGTAAAAGATAAAAGACCAAAAACTTGTCCTCGGTGGGACGTTTAACAAGCTACCAGCCAATATCAAAGAAATTATGTTGGCGTGGTTTAAAAAGAAACTATTTAATCTCTTACTGACAAAATCATACTACAATATCGTTTGCTTAATTAAATTACTTACAAACTAATTTTTTTTAATCATATGACTTTTTATCATGTAATTTCAATTATTTAGATTAATTAATACCAATTTACTGACATTGTGTACATTCATATTTCTTTGTCAACTTTAAATTTAAATTATTTGTAAGCCACAGCATGTGGGCAAATATAAACTTAAGCAACTGTAATCATCGCAGACAATTTTAGCATTGAATTCCAAAGAGGATGTAGATACTTCGTAATAAGAATAGGGACTGCCTGAGTAAAAGTTGATTTTTTTTTGCATGAACCGTGCAGTCATTTGACATAGTACTAATTACAGTATGGCGATTGGCGACGATGTATAATCCGGCTGTAAAGTTTGAAAGCGAACAGATGCTTTTACGGCCGTTCCCAATATTCAGTCTATCTCTTACTTGAGATAAAAATCTTAACTATCGTTGACTTTTCTGTCCCAATAAACTTATCGACGGTAATTCACCTTATCCGTGCACGCTGTTTGTCAATGGGACGACGTATAGCTTACCAGCGATATAAAGTTTGTATGGAAATTGCAATTCACGCGTCCCAATATTAGGCGATTAGAATGACTTATCGGGTATATTGGGAGAGCTTCAGATTATTGACAGCTAATTACTGACAGTAGAAGGTAGTACTTTATCTCTATTTGTAGATAGTACATTGGGAACGGCCGTTAACGTAGTGGATTTCCTCTATCTCCGTTTTGTACAAGATTAGCCGTCATCTGTCAATCTATCATTGACTGCACGTTTCATACAATCCAGTGAATCGCTTTTTTCATAGAGAGTTTCGTTTGGCTCTTGAATTCCAATCTCCAGATGCTTTAATTGACTTCCGCAAATATTTTAGAAGCGTTTTATCACACACTGAGGTCTTTACTGAGTTGTTAGATATTTTCATCTGCTTTTTAAATATTATGTGTTTTCGATAAACAAGTTTTTAGTATCGTTTTAATACGATCGTTTCGCTGTTTATTTACTAGCTTCTGATGTTTAATATCGTCATTAATTATGTGATTTACGGCTAATAACTAAGGTTTAATTAATGAAATTGTGTTTAATTGCGAATTAATTTACTTCTATATACTTACGATCTATTTATCTACGAATATTAGTATTTACCTGTGGTAATACATAAAACAAAATAAGGTAATGAACGGATGCTATATATAACAATAAAATATCTTAACACAAAATATGAGGGATGGGAAGGGATGAGACGAGAAGGGCGTTCAGCTGATGGTAATTGACACGCCCTGCCCATTACAATACAGTGCCGCTCAGGATTCTTGAAAAACCCAAAAATTCTGAGTGGCACTACAACTGCGCTTGTCACCTTGAACATACGGTGTTAAGTCTCATTTGCTAGCTTTTAATTTCACTAGCTACGGCGCCCTTCACACCGAATCACAGTAATGTTTACACATTCCTGCTTCTAAATTTCATTAATGTCTTCCTCTTCGTCGAAGTTATAGTAAATATCAATATTTTTTTATGAAAGAGGAGGACAAAAGAACAAAGATTCTGGTCACCTGATGATAAGTGATCACCGTAACACATACTCTCTTATAACACCAGAGGAGTCACCATATTCATGAATAATCGAAAACACATTGCTACATGACCGGCGTGGATTTTACCGACGCTTTTATTTGTTACAACATTTTAGAGGTAGTTGTTCTTTGGCTTGGAAAATAAATTATTGATATCTTGGATTTTAAAGTATCATCAACATACATTTATTTCACATTTATATAAACTTATGCTAGATACAAGACTGATATACCTAAAAATTTAAGTTGAACAAAGTTCTGGGCATTGTCAAAAGCTGCTCTTGGTATTAGCTTAGCCAGCCGCACATGGGGAATAATATCCTGGCCCAGACTATAAAAGAGACAGCCGATCTTCTGGGTACACACTTTGTCTCCAACTCGACTCTTACCGATGATGACAAGACACCGGAGACCCTCCGGCGATGTCAGGAACTCCATGTCCGAAGTTCAAATCAGACAGACGACAAACCCATTGAAAGAAATATAAGCGACGTAAACATTTTGAAACTTATAAATTCCGAAAAGAGGCAAATTCACAGAACAATCGGTATACCTTGAGGGTCACCAGTTGATCAACGACCGGCAGTACGGCTTTCGCCATGGTCTGTCGGCAGGCGATCTTCTGGTATACCTAACACATAGATCGGCGGCGGCTATAGAAAGCAAGGGGAAGCCTTGGCAGTTAGCTTGGACATAGCGAAGGCCTTTATAGTGTATGCTTCCCGAGAGCTTTTGCAAGTGGACCTCCAGCTTCCTCACTAGGCGCATCATACAGGTTGTCGACGGTTATTGCTCAAATTCCAAGCCCGTGAACGCTGGAGTGCCCCAAGATTGTGTGCTATCTCCCACGCTGTTTCTTCTGCATATCAATGATATGTTGGATACCTCCTACATACGAGTGCATTGCTATGCAGACGACAGCACTGGTGATGCCGTATACACGGGCCGTGCAGGTCTCTTTCGGGAAATCGTCGACCAGTGCCGGAAGAAACTTGTGTCTTTTATCGAGTCCTCTCTCGAGAAGGTCGCGGAATAGGGTAAATTGAACATTATTCAATTTAACCCCCAGAAGACGCAAGTTTGCGCGTTTACCATAAAAAAACTCCATTTGTCGTATTACCGCTCTTCGACAACACTTCCCTTAAATACTAGCCTAGTACCGGAATACTGGGTCTCGAAATCTCGAGCGATTGCCAATTCCGTGGCCATCTGGAGGGCAAAGCCAAATTGGTTTCGGGGAAGCTGGGCGTCATTAATAGAGCACAGCAATACTTAAGCCGGCCCATATTCTAGCGCTGTACAAAGCGCAGGTCCGGCCACAAATGGAGTATTGCTGTCAACTCTGGTCTGGCGCACCCCAGTATCAGCTCGATCCAATTGACCGCATCCAACGCAGAGCAGCTCGAATTGTCGGGGACCCAGTGCTCTGTGAAAGGCTGAATCACTTGGCGTTGCGTAACGACGCTTCATTGTGTGTCTTCTACCGCATTTATCACGGGGAGTGATCCGAAGAGCTGTTTAACCTGATTCCTGCCGCCGAATTCCACCTTCGCACGACACGCAACAAGTTAGGATATCATCCCCACCATCTGGATGTGTGGCGGTCCTCCACAGTGCGGTTTTTAAGGATCTTTCTACTACAAAGCTGTGGAATGAGCTTCCTTGTGCGGTGTTTCCGGGACGATACAACATGGGTACCTTCAAAAAAGCGCGTACACCTTCCTTAAAGGCAGGCAACGCTCTTGTGATTTCTCTAGTGCTGCAAGAGAATGTGGGCGGCAGTGATCACTTAACACCAGGTGACCCGTACGATCGTTTGTCCTCCTATTTCATAAAAAAAACAAGTATTATTACAACAAGTACCTATTTCGGTAGTATATTTATACTAGTATTAAAGTAGTAATTAATAACTGAATTTGTTTATATTGTTTATCATAACAGTGTGCAGGCAGCGATCTGAAGCAATATCTTCCAGACGACTTGCGATGTTAATTATTCATTGTTGTTCAGTTTTGTTAGACACAACTCTCTAAATTTTATGAAACAGAAATACTGTGTCATCATTATAATTACTCAGTTGTTTCTATCTTGTATTTGAATTAATATTTTTAACCGACTTCAATAAGGAGGAGGTTATCAATTCGATCGATATTTTTTATGTATGTACACCGATTACTCTGAGATTTATGATCCGATTTACGTATTTTTTTTAAGCGAAATAGGTGCCATTTGGTCCCATAAAAATTACATAGGTTGGCCCCGTAGTTTTCATTTTATGAACATTTATATGAAAATTTTCGTTTACCTGGATAACATAAATGTTTTCTGTGTACGGCTTTATTTGGAGTTTTCATTCAGGTTTATTATATGTTAGTATTAACTGACACTAAAATGTAAAAGATAAAAAAACTACGTTTAAAAAAACCGACCCCAAAAACTGAAAAGTATAAAATAACTAAAGATTTATTTAATACACCTCTTATGCAAAACTTTACCTTTAATATTAATAAAATACTATTATTTGCATGTGCTACCTATTGATAGGTCTTAAGTCGGTGCCAAGCCAAATGTAATAAAGGTACCCACACTCGCCACGCGTGACTTTGAGCGGGATGGCTTCGTCTAGAATTTTTATTTTTTTAGGGCTTGGCATTGACTTAAACCTATCAATAGGTAGCACATACAGATAATAGTATTTTATTAATATTAAAGGTAAAGGTTTGCATAGGGCGTGTATTAAATAAAAATTTTAGTTATTGTATACTTTTCAGTTTTTGAAGTCGGTTTTTTTATATTTTTTATTGTTATATGTTCCTTGCAGCCAAAACCTGGACCTGCAGATAAAATCCAGTCTTAAATCAGTTATTAACTACCCGTACCTGTAGATTGCAACCTGAATATTGAATCGGATTTGATTCTTAATTACCTCCTTTATGCATTAATATTAATCATGATAAGTAATAAACTTCTAATGAATAATTTATTAAAACTTTCGTGAGACATTATTAACTTTATTTATTTCAATCGGCTTCACTCGCGATTCATCGTTGTTGTCACCGACTAGTTGTAGACTGTTCGGATGCTCTTCATGAGGGTGACTGTAGTGAGTTCGCGGTCACGTCCCGTCTCGCACTACTAATTTGCGCTCGTTGCGCTATGTACGTGACTTGACGGGGCGGGTGCGATTTTAATTTTTAATTTTAAAATATATTTTTTTAATAATTACAAAGATTTTTTTTTTATATCTCAATTATTAATTATTCTCAATTTAGGACAGTAGTTCGTCATTAGTTATGTTGAAGTCTTTTTACTAAATCACATTTACTTACTATTTTACCAAACAAATCGTGAATTTTGTTGTGTTTATTAAATTTTAAGAAGTATCATATTATTATGATAATTTATTTTTTAACTATAATGATCATTTATTTGGTAAAATCATTTTTTTTTCGCTTTTATTTCGGAATTATTATTGCTTAGAAGTTTTACTATTTTTCTTTTGTAGGTATAGTAAGTAATATGATTGAATTATGATCTGATTCTAAAAAGTTCCTATACCTTTAGCTTATTATGTACTTACAGTTTTCATGTGTTATAATCTAGGTAAAACGTTTTCAACAATTTTTGCGGGTATATGGGCGTGGCGTTCATGACGTGACAAAATTAACCAATCACATCGCTTCCCGCCAAAAGCGGTTTGATAGAACTGTCATTCTGTAGAAGCAGAAACTCTCATAATTGGTAGTATTACACAGAATAACATACGTTTTAATACTCATATTTATTAAGTAAACTTAGTTGTACTCACCCGTGATTGGTAATGTTACAGTGAGCTTGGTTTGAACTACTTTTTGATTCTTACAACACAAAATAGAACAATTCGGCATTTTTGTCGCTTCGTCTCGGGTTACACGTTCTGTGATGAAAGCTTAGCGGCCGAGTAATTATTATTGTCAGTATATTCTCTGTAAATATACGACATTGGGACATAGAGGTGACCCTGCCCACTGAGCTAAGGTCTCAGGTTTGAATCCCGGCAGGTTTAAATATTTGTATTATGATGAATATGGATGTTTTTCCGGGTATAGTATGTCGATAATGTATATATTTAAGTAATAAATATAATGTGGCAGAACCGCGTGATGATTCCTTTTAGAAACTAATAAAAGTGATGCAAGAACGCATAAGCGTCGAGTAACAGTTAAATAAAAGCGTCGAAAATGTAATTTTGTTTAAATTTGTGAAATATTAGGGACCTAGATTTTCTAGAGAATATATTGTATTTTATTTGAAAAGAATCAGTAATATAAAACTTTCCTTTTTTTACACGAAATGAACACAATTACAATATCCAAACGCTAACTTCTACAAAGAGTTCCCAACCTCCTTTAATTCCGCTGTGTCAATTTTGAATATAATGGCTGATATCCCTTCCTAACGTTTCACGAAAATTAAACGAGAAATGAATTGAGAACGTCTGTTTTTGTTCTATTAAATAACTCAATCAAAATCTAAGTCTCGAGGACGCGTTGGTTTATTTAATAATAATATTTTAAAAGTACTAAACTATAACCCCTTTTATCAAGTATATAAATAATTACTTGTGTTCCAAATAAAAATAAATTTTATTAAAATCAGTAGTTTAAGGACTTCATCATGGTCAAACAACGTAACACGAAACTTTTATATGTATATATTTTTTTTAATTTAATTTTATTTAATTAAATTGCGTTACATGCGACTTAGTTACTAAACAAAATTGTAGTACTAAATAATTATCAGCAATGAACGACAGAGGGGCAGACATTCAAATATATTTTTCCTCTAGGTATTCATTAATGGAATAGTAACATTTTTCCAAAAGTTACTTTTTCAAAGAGCTTATGAATTATTTAATATTGGTTTCGGCTTTTAAGTATTCTGGTAACTTATTATAAATTTTAACTGACACTGGGAAGGGACCAGAACTGTATAATGTTAATTTAGATTTAGTTTGTTTTGTTTTTATTTTGCATGTGCCGGGGCACGTCTATGATTTTAGTGTATAGATTTGGGTTTTTTTCTTACAAACTTACATATTTTGATTATATATGTGCACGGTAATGTAAGAATATTTAGTTTTTGAAAATGAGGTTTGCAGCTTTCTCTTTGTTTAATATTTGCATATATAAAGACATTTATAACTATGATTGTGTATAAATTACTTTTTCTGACTGATCGCGATCCATTTGTCGACTCAATCTGACCTTAAATCTAATAATAGTAACTTAAATCTAAAAAGAATGAATCTTTTTTAGATAAGGCAAGAAGCGACCTTGGTCAGGAGATTTCTTTATTTATCGATTTGCATTTTAAATTAGTCGACGTGCGCTGTGCTTTCATCTCAACATTAGACATTGATCCCAGTTCCCTGTTTATCATATATACAGGTAGACATCCGCCTTCGCATCTGGAATACCTTTGGCACAGGGTTGCCAGGTATAAGTTCTGATAATATACAGATTGTTTTGTATTGGAGATATGCTTGTTATTTCTGTTAATTATTAACTGTGACTGACTGAATGTGTAATAATGACTTTAAAAACTAAAAAGTATAAAATAACTTAGGTATAGGTATTCACGAGCTACTTGCCGCAACTCGACATCTGCTATGCGCCTATTTTGTGTCATAGGGTTGTGTTGCTAATCTTGCCGTCCCAACTCCTCAAGGAAGTTACTCAAACCTCTGATGTCACCCATGACTTCGAGGAGAGTCCTCGGTGACCCCAGGTGTTTGGCCCGATATGTGGCCACATTGCGGCACTCCAGGATGAGGTGCGTGGCCGTATCTTGCCATCTCCATGCAAGCCCTGCACAGGGGACTGTACGGATAAAACGCCTCTTATGCATACCTGATATCTTTTATATGAATAAAATACTACCTATTGATAGGGTTTATATCGGTGCCTATCCGCTTAGGTTTTTTTATTGCTAGACGAAGCTATCCCGCTCAAAGGTACCTGCTTATTACATTTGTCTTGGCACCGACTTCTACACACCTCTATCATCTTCCACATTCATCTCTAGATGAATTATATTGGACCATAAATCTCTGCGTAATCAGTGTACATGCATAAAAAAAAATGCGTGTGTACAAAGTACACATGTCAGAAGTGAAACCTGCATTGTGCATGAACCTCTAAACTGCATATGAAGTCCTGGTACATGTTGCTCGGATGACACATGATTTCAACCGCTATGAAAGACATTACTAACACCGCTACCATATTTATGTTCTCCTGTCTGTGCAGTTATAAGGCGTGCGTATGACATACGAATATATTAAGGTATACCTACTCGCGTCATACATAAAAATAAAATAGTATGCATATTTCTGTCTCATTCTTTGCCATCACAACAATTCTAAAGATTGAAATCACAACGATTCTAAAGAAGTTTCACTTCAAAAATACCGATTGAATTTAGAACCTCCTCCTTTTTGAAGTCGGTTTAAATAATAACCACCATGTGACAGCCCTAGTATAACTTATTACCCTGTAGGTAACCCGGTTGCCTCAGCAATACATTCACGGTTGATCTCATAAACAAACCGATATTTTTAACATTGATCTCTATCTGTTTATCTCAACGAATCCTAAATATTTATCTACATATGTCGGTCGGCGGCTTCGACTAAATATTTTTACAACGAAAATAAAATTCAATTTATAATTTGACAACATAATAAATACTCCGTTACAGTTTCAACGATCACTGTTTTCAGCAAAATGTAACATTGCTAATGGAATATTGTGCAGACTGGCACGGATTTAGATATTAA